>NW_027683762.1:0-370 GCF_054177405.1 Leptonychotes weddellii | reverse complement strand
TCTTGTAAAATTTTTTTCTGTCCATAAATTCAGATATGAATGACAATGTTAGTTCATTTTATAAAAATGAGATTATAATCTGTTTTATAACCTGTTCTTTTACACAAGGTATTATAAACACATTCTCCTTTCAGGTATATTTAATTCATCATTTTAAAAAAAGATTTGATTTATTTATTTGAAAGCAAGAGGGTGAGAGAGCATGAGTTGGGCGGGGAAGGGTAGAGGAGGAGGGAGAAGCAGACTCCCCCTGAGGAGGGAGCCTGACACGGAGCTCGATCCCAGGATCCTGAGATCATGACCTGAGCTGAAGTCAGACCCTTAACTGACTAAGCCACCTAGGGGCCCCTAGTTCATCATTTTTTTTTTT
>NW_027683761.1:0-370 GCF_054177405.1 Leptonychotes weddellii | reverse complement strand
TTTTTTTTTTTTAAAGATTTTTTATTTATTTATCTGAGAGAGAGAATGGGAGACAGAGAGCATGAGAGGGGGAGGATCAGAGGGAGAAGCAGACTCCCCGCTGAGCAGGGAGTCCGATGCGGGACTCGATCCCGGGACTCCAGGATCATGACCTGAGCCGAAGGCAGTTGCTTAACCAACTGAGCCACCCAGGCGCCCGACTATGAAAATTTCTTAAAGGTTGGTGACTAGACACTCTTCATCTCCACTAACAAGGAACTTCATTTTTTTTAAAGATTTTATTTATTTATTTGACAGAGAGAGAGAGAGAGACAGGAAGAGAGGGAACACAAGCAGGGGGAGTGGTAGAGGGAGAAGCAGGCTTTCCGCT
>NW_027683760.1:0-370 GCF_054177405.1 Leptonychotes weddellii | reverse complement strand
TTTCTATATAAGTTTATGAAAGTGATGATGATCTCATCGTTGTCATTGTCGATTATTATCAGATCACACCAGCCACCGTAATTGGTCAGTCATTTCAATCCTATAGACCAATCCTGGAAAATCACTGAAATTTTTGGGAGAAAAATAAAGATGTTCTGCTTGCATTTTTCGTCATATTTGTAATACAAGGTTTATATACAGTATATATTATATATACATTTCCTAGTCAAAAATATGTTAAATGACCCATTTCTATACAATGTAGGTATAATCAGGGATAAGTTTGTAAAGCAACTTAAACCCTTAAATAATTAGCTTTTATCTTAAAGGGGCAATACCTTAGGCACTAGATTGCATATTAGGCTAAATT
>NW_027683759.1:0-370 GCF_054177405.1 Leptonychotes weddellii | reverse complement strand
TTTTTTTTTTAAAGATTTTATTTATTTATTTGACAGAGAGAGAGATAGCGAGAGCAGGAACACAAGCAGGGGGAGTGGGAGAGCGAGAAGCAGGCTTCCTGCCGAGCAGGGAGCCCGATGTGGGACTTGATCCCAGGACCCTGGGATCATGACCTGAGCCGAAGGCAGACGCTTAACGACTGAGCCACCCAGGCGCCCTGCCCATCAAACTTTAAGGAAGGAAGTTACATGGCAATACTTTCCAATAATGTCTCTGAGAAAAATGTGTTTGTAGTATATTTCCAACATACTGATTTCCGTCGTACATCTTTGTTGCTTTCCATACCTTTTTAAATAGACACATTTTTGTTAGGGAAATTTGAATATAAAC
>NW_027683758.1:0-370 GCF_054177405.1 Leptonychotes weddellii | reverse complement strand
GCCTGGGTGGCTCAGTTGGTTAAGCGACTGCCTTCAGCTCAGGTCATGATCCTGGAGTCCCGGGATCGAGTCCCGCATCGGGCTCCCTGCTCGGCGGGGAGTCTGCTTCTCCCTCTCCCGCTCCTCCGTCTTGTGCTCTTTCTCTCTCTCACTCTCTCTCTCAAATAAATAAATAAAATCTTTAAAAAAAAAAAAAAAAGAAAATGTCCCTTCTTTCAGTCCACGCAAACTCAGTATAAATCTTTTTTTTTTTTCTTTTTCCTATGTCAAAGATGATTTCTAGCTAGCTGCTTTAGAAACACAGAGTTGACATCTGTTGATTCCTTCAGGGACATTCTTACAAAGTCATGAAAGTGTCAACAAGAAAACT
>NW_027683757.1:0-7288 GCF_054177405.1 Leptonychotes weddellii | reverse complement strand
AAAAAAAAAAAGAAAGAAAGAAAAAGCAGGGTAATATATCCTGTAGAATTCTCCACATTCTGGATTTGGCTGACTGATTGCTATGTGTTGCTTATTCTTTTATTCATCATGACTCTTGTATGCTGTTAGATTTTAAGGTGTGATTACATTAAGACTGAATGTTTAGGGACAAGAATACTTCATAGATGATGCTGTGTTTCCTTTTAATTAGGGGCCACGTAGCCTGTGTTATATCCCCCTGTTTGGGTGTCCCACTGTTAGTGAGATTCAGAAATTGTTAGAGAAACTCTTAGGTGAGAACCATGCTTCAGTATCAGCTTCAGTATAAGAACTGCGTACAACTAAGAGGAAAGGATGAGGAGTAGTTTCCTAGTGTAATGTGGAATCCTGACAGGTTTCACCTTGAAGAGGGATAGTATATGGAAACAAGAAAAACTTCCTTTCATTGAAGGATACATAAAAAAGTGATAGATGACACCCAATAGAAGAATAAGATAGAATGGCTGAAGTGTAATGAAGAGAGGCTCAAAATCATCCTTGATAAGGTAACACACTGATTACAACCATGAAACTGTCCAAAGGATACAGTTAGAAATGTGGGTAACTCATTGCTTTGGTGGTAAGAATTTGAAGTGAATAGACCCCTCAAAAGGCTGGTATTATTGTTAATTCTGAAAAGCATTATGGAAATATTTGTGGAAGGTTGTGTCCTTTGTTCCTCTAAACCCCACTCCTGGACCCACATCACAGATTATAGCTCATCCAGGTCCTTAGGGTTTGTACAAACTGACATTTATCACAATATTGTTTGTGATGGAGGGATGTTGGAGGCAATTATGATGTCTGTAAAATGCCCTATATTTATCCTATAAAACATTCTTTAGCAGTTAGATAAACAAGTTGTACAGATAGCTAAATTGATCAATCTTAAAATCCTAATGAGGAGTGAATGATTAAATAGAGATATGTACCAGAATAACATTTATGTATGTGAAGAATGTTTATACACCAAAAGCGATAAATTCTATAGGATACATACATAATTACATGTAAGATCCATGCCTGTGGGTTATCTCTTGCTGTGTAACAAACAACCTCAAATGTAAGCAGCTTAAAACAGCAGAACATTTCAAGATGAAATGAGTTGAAGATACCCAATGCTATTGAGAATAGGGCAATATCTACTCATATAACTCATGTAGGAAGTTACTGCTGCCATATTTTAAAGAACACTAATTTATATAGATTAAACTTATTATGCACAGTCCTTTCTACAACATAGAAATTTCACTTCTAGCAATGTACTGATCCAAAAAAAAATTGCATTGGATAGAGATTATTTGAGCCCCAAAGTAGAAATGGGGAAATGTCTAATAAAAGGAAATTCGAAATAGAATATTTTTACTCCTCCCAAAAGGGTATATGTAGTTGGTGAAAGAGAAGATTTCATTATATAGTAATTAAAAAAATGACCGGGTTATTAAGAGGAAAAAGATAATCACATAATGGAATGTATATCATGATTTCATATTTATATGTAACTAGGAAAAATACAGGACCTCAATAGCTTTTATGAAATATTAGGGACAGATGTGCTTTAGGATTCAGAATGCAGAGGATTTTACTTTATTATTATTATTTTTAAAGATTTTATTTATTTATTTGATACAGAGAGAGAGCTAGAGAGAGAGCACAAGCAGGGAGAACGGCAGGCAGAGGGAAAGGGAGAAGCAGGCTCTCCACCGAGGAAGGAGCCGGATGCGGGGCTCGATTCCAGGATCCTGGGATCATGACCTGAGCCGAAGGCAGCCGCTCAACCAACTGAGCCACCCAGGTGCCCCAGAATGTAGAGGATTTTAGATGGACTAGAAGGTACGTATTTTTTTTTTTTAAGATTTTATTTATTTATTTGAGAGAGAGAGAATGAGAGAGAGCACGAGAAGGAAGAGGGCAGAGGGAGAAGCAGACCCCCTGCTGAGCAGAGAGCCCAATGCGGGACTCAATCCCGGGACTCCAGGATCATGACCTGAGCCGAAGGCAGTCGCTTAACCAACTGAGCCACCCAGGCGCCCTAGAAGGTACGTACCCCGTGACCATCCTGGTCAGGGGTAGCATTCTGTAACATACCATTACTATTTATGGTGTGAAAAAAATGAGTATTGATGCTCATTGGACTAATGAGCATAATATATATTTACCTCAGTTCAGATCTGTTTTGATATCTCATAGTTTGGGGACCAAATTCTGAAATGAAAAGAGTAGATTTTAAGAAGTTTTGGACTTTCAAACTGCTAATAAGAAATTGTGCTCCCATCTCTGTCTGTGGTATTGGCAAGGAGGATTATAGAATACTTTCCTTAGTCCATTCAGTGACCATTTACCCACATTTCATTCCCCTTTCCTCGTGATTAGTTATTAATTTGGAAAGGAGAAAATAAACAGTAAAGTTAAAAGTAAAGATGGAATTTCTGGCAATCTTTTATCTTCAATGATTGTCTCTCATTTTTTACTTTCACTTCTTAGAAGTAAAAATTAAGCCAAAAAAATGGAAGTATGTAAGTAAAGGCACACCAGGGTCTCCAGCATATATCAACTTCTCAGGTGGTATGATTTATGTTTTACAGGCTAACCCTGACTGAAGGAATCAGAATGGACTGAAATAACAAGATCATCATCCTGGTTCCAATCAGTGGACACAAACAATGCTTTTTCAATTTCCCATGGAAAGGCCAAGTAAACATTACTTCCTGGGTAAGTTACAGCCTCGGCTCCAGTAAGGGTGGCACAGAGAACCTTGTAACAGGGGAAAAGGTGGCATGGTATCTTAGAAAATAAAGAAGGGAGTGCTTGGCTGGCTCAGTCAGTGGAACATGAGACTCTTGCTCTCAGGGTTGTGAGTTGGAGCCCCACGCTGGGTGTAGAGATTACTTAAAAAATAAATTTTTTTTTTTAAAGATTTTATTTATTTATTTTAGAGAGAGGGAGCGAGCAGGTGGGCAGAGGAAGAGGGATAAGCAGAGAATCTTAAGCAGGCTCGCACTGAGTGCAGAGCCTGACATGGGGCTCGATCTCACCACCCTGATATCATGACCTGAGCTGAAACCAAGAGTCAGATGCTTAACCAACAGAGCCACCCAGGTGCTCCTTAAAAAATAAAATCTTAAAAAAAAGAAAAGAAAAGGAAGAGGTGAGAAAAAAAAGTCTAGAAAATAATTCACAGGGAAGGAAGTATGAGTCTCCAAGAGCCACGAAACTAGTACTGGTGAAAATCTTGTTCCCCACCATTTCTAGGAAGAAGCAATTAGAATAAAATCCTAGTTAACATTTTTTGAGTTTACATTGTCTGCATGTATGCCTAAGGGAGGGCATCCATTAAAGACATTGATGTGGTGGGAACGATAATTAAATTGTTTTTTTTAAGTACTGTTTTTTTTTTTTTTTAATTGAAATATAGTTGACACTAAACTCTGTTTTCTTAATGAGGAAAACGAATCAGAAGGTATCCACTAACTTCTGAAAGTCGAGGCTGCAGGAAATTCAAACAGAGAAACCACACCAGAATCCTAGTGCTTAATCTTCCAGGCTACACAGGCCAGATGGCCCCCACACTCACTTCTCCACCCTCTTCCCAAACTGGGATTCCCTGACACCACAGGCGTCTCTTCCTTGGACTTCATCTGAGATCCGGGGAAACGCTAAATGAGGAGGCTAAACTTGTATGTAATTTGGGGGTGTGGGGGTGTTCAGTACGTGTTGGTAGAGGTGGCAAAGCAAACTAAAGATGTTTGGAGAGCTCCTAAAGTAGACTTGGAGAAAAATATCTTAGGTCTGCCCAAGGACTCTCTCTTAATTGTATTTTTCCAATACCCCTCTTCTTACCTGTTGTCTTATCTGCCAGGTCTCAGGGCTGACTTTGAGGCCAGCAAGGTGGCCTTAATGACCAGGATCCCTCACTAACAGCCCCTATCCAAAGGTGGTCTTTGGTTGTTCCTGCTGTTCAAATCCAGAGTGTCATGAGTCCCAGAAAAGACACCCATTGAGCTACACACTGACCCTAAGTTGCACCCCTTTCCAACAGCTGTCCAGTTCCCCTACACACACACACACACACGCACACACACACAAACACACACACACAGACAGACATCGTCATTTGTGTACAGTTTTATTGAAAACAAAAGAACAAAAATTTTATAAAGATGATGAAGACAAAACTTCTTACATCATTCCTAAGCAAATGGGAGGTCTTAATTGAGCCATAATTTTTTTAAAAGACTTTATTTATTTATTTGAGAGAGAGAGAGAGCACAAATAGGAGAGGGAGAGGGGGGAGCAGGCTCCCTACTGAGCAGGGAGCCCGATGCAGGACTCAATCCCAGGACCCTGGGATCATGACCTGAGCTGAAGGCAGACGCTTAACTGAATGAGCCACCCAGGCGCCCCTGGGCCATAATTTTTTTAAGAGGAAGATCCAATAAGAAGAATAATAGGTTTTTTATTGAGAATATTTTTAAAGAAGATGCAATAAAGATTTCCAAGCTGAGATCTCAAAGTTCCTGTTTGTCAAATGACAGGTGGCAGCCGCCCACAACAAGGAAAACGAGGAGTCAACCCACTCCAAGCAGATGGAGGAATCTCAGCAGTGTCCCTTTCCTGCGGGACCTGGAGGAAGGAGTGCTCAAGAGGTCCAGGTTCTGAGGACTCTGTCTTGAGCTGTCTGAGCTGGAGCAGCTTGGCCAGGCAAACCTACCTGGGAGGAAGTCTGTCTGATCTGTGCACATTGCCAACTCTCCAGGTAGTGATTTGAGTTCCGTGGCAGTTGGGGTCACCTGTCTGGCTTTGGCATGTCTACCCTTTCTTCCAGTGTTCTGGGCCCTCTACAAATGTTCCTGGGTGGGTACCAGGGCAGCAACTTGCAGAAACTGGAAAGCATTCCAGTGGAAATCCTGGCTATCCCAGGAACATTTACGCAGAACTGGACATGTTGTAAGTCGATTTCACTTGTCACAGTGGAGGGTATGAGGAGAGGTAGGCACCTTTGAAACGTCACCAGATCGGAAACAGGGATTGTAGGCAAGCGTGCCAACTCTGGTATCCAAGCCCATAAAGTCCACATTTTCCAGGCTTGGTGACTGGTTTTCCCGTGTTCAGGCCATGACTGCCTTCCACTTCACCTTGGTTGCACCCACTGGGAAATGGGGTTCTGAATAGCTGGAGGCCAAAAGGACACTTGCTGGGATTTCCTCAGCACCTAAGGAAGATAGCCACCCTGGGCCCTGGGACGGGTAGTGGGGTAGATGAGTTTGGAGCAGTGGAAATTCAGTGGGAGTAGCAGAGGAACAATAAGTGTACCAGTCTAATTTTTAACAATTACAATCCCAGAGACACATGGGATCTGGTTCCCATTGTTGAATTTCTTTCATTCCAGCCCCTTTTATGGGCTATTTTTTCTTTTCCCCATTCTATTGTTTTCTGTCAACCTTTCTCAGTCATATTCTGAAACTGTTCTATACCTGAATCATTTCCTTTCTGATCTCAAATTTTTTTCTTATCTTTCCCCTGGGATTTTCTTTTCTTTGCACTTTCTAGTTCTTGCTGCTGGATTCCAACGTTTCACTCTCTTCTGATCTCGTGTTCTCTTCTGCTCTTTTCCATCGTGGTCCACAACCTGATTCTGTGGGGCCCTCAAATCTGGCAGCCCCAGGGCTGATATGACGTGAAAACTCAGCCCCAGGGGCCACCTGGCCACTCCTTCCCTGTGGGTGTGGAACTGAGACCATCCCCCGTGGGACCCACATCTTTCCTCACTGTGGAGGTCAATGTGCCTGGCATCCTTGTGGTTAAAAAGAATCTGTGAGGAGAGGGAGGGCAAGAAGAGCAGACTTGAGAGACTTTTGGTCACGAAGGTCAAGAACCCATATGCTTCCAACCATTCTGTTCTCATACATGTTCTCACATAAGCATTCTGTTTTCCACTTTCAGTCCAGTATTCAATAAATTACATGAGATATGCAACACTTTATTATAAAATAGGCTTTGTGTTAGATGATTTTGCCCAACTGTAGGCTCATGGTAGTGTTCTGAGCACAGGTAAGGTAGGCTAGGCTAAACTGTGATGTTCAGTAGGTTAGGTGTATTAAATGCATTTTCAACTTATGGTATCTTCAACTTATGATGAGTTTATTTGGACATAACCCCATCATAGTCAAGGATGGTTTGTATTGAAATGTAGAAATGTCTGAATGTGAAAGGAGAAATGTCCTCATAGGGAGACTGAATTAATGCCAGCACCTAGTTTCTGGGTCTGGATTTCGAACACCTGAGGGGACGGAAAAATTTAAAAGCCCAAAGGGCCCTTACTACAAGCTTTTTCACATCTCCTAGCCCAGCCATTTTCACGTAGTGTGCAGGCTGCAGGTCTGAAGATGTAGAAATCTTTCTCCTAGGATGCCAGCAGGAAAGAGTAACTCTCAGATGCTGCAGGCCCTGAGAGGGGCAGAGACTCTGCGTGCACAGCCTCACTGAGCCAAATGGCTGCACTTAAGCGCCTTCACTTTCGCTGGATCATGAAGTAGTGTCCATGTGATTGCTGGCACAAGGCAGACCCCAAGAGAAGGCGGGAGAGGCAGTTTCTGTAGCTGCCCAATTGTCTGACCTGCGGCTGATGCCCTGGAACCCCATGGCTGTCAATTGAGATAGCACAAGGCTCAAGATCTTCCTCTTGTCCTCCCTAAACTTAACCTATACCTTCCCCCTTGCTAACGCATCCTTCAAAACATTCAAGGAACACTGATGCCTGCTCTCCACACTCAGCTGGTGAGACAACCCCTGCACCCGGTGTCCTCCGCTGTTCCCTCCCTCCCCAATAACATCTGGGACTTCGGAAAGAGCACTCCAGTTCACCCCCAGCTCTTCCTGCCCCAAGGCCACCCGTATCCCTTCACATCCTGATGCCACCCTCTGAGAAGTCCACACTGGAGAACAGGAAAAAGGGTTTAATTGTTGTCTACATATTCTATAAGAGAACCATGACAATCACAAGTAAATCTAAACATCAAGAGCATTTTTTTCTAACTTAAAAAATCTGTAAGTCGGAAAAAGAAGGAATGCTCTCTACTGCAGTTTAAGAACTTCGATTGTTATGTCGCAGGCTCCTTCCAGGGCATCGGTTGAAGGGGCGCTGTGGGCTGGAATTCCTTTCCTGTCCGGCTTCCACCCTGCTTTAAGCCCCGGTTTTCTGCAGCTTCCGAGGGCAGCCTGGGCTCCTGGAGGCGATGTGGCCGTGGGT
>NW_027683756.1:0-370 GCF_054177405.1 Leptonychotes weddellii | reverse complement strand
TGAACAGAACGAGGGAGACAAGCTGTGATCTACACCATTCATTAACACCGAGAATGACTGAAGCATACCAGTTAAATGGCAAGGACGGAATAAAGGTTCCTGGAGCATTTTCACTACAAAGCTCAGCAGAATTATTTACTATCTGGGTGACCTTTTCCCCAAATCTCTCACGGTACATGCCTTATAAGACAAGGGAACAAAAGTTTCTCCATACTATATAAACAGAAGTCAGCTGAATGTCAGACCTTGAACTGCATCTGGTTTCACGTCAAGTGACAGCTGATGTAATGAGACATACAGGGCATATTGCTGGAGATCTTTTCAGGATACTCTTTCTGCCTTCAAAATACACACACACACACACACACAC
>NW_027683755.1:0-370 GCF_054177405.1 Leptonychotes weddellii | reverse complement strand
CTAGAACTGGGGATGGAGCAAGATGGCAGAGAGTAGGAGACCTGGATTTTGTCTGGTCCCAGGAATTCAGCTGGATAAGGATGAAACCATTCTGAACACCTACAAACTCAACAGGAGATCAAAGAAAAGAATAGCAACAATTCTCTGAACAGAAAAGCGACCACTTTCTGGAAGGTAGGACATGAGGAGAAGTGAATCCAAGATGATATTCGGGAGGATAGACCGTGTGGGGGAGGGGGCCTCTGTTGGCTGCTTCTGGCAAGTGATAGAGCCGCGGAGCACAAATTCGGAACTTTTAGAAGTCCGCTCCGCTGAGGGACGTCACTCCGGTGGCTAAGCAGGGGGTGGAACCCTCGTGGGACAGTCTGGT
>NW_027683754.1:0-370 GCF_054177405.1 Leptonychotes weddellii | reverse complement strand
TTAAGAATATTAAATTTTTTTTTAAGATTTTATTTTTAGGGGCACCTGGGTGGCTCAGTCGTTAAGTGTCTGCCTTCGGCTCAGGTCATGATCCCAGGGTCCTGGGATCGAGCCCCGCATCGGGCTCCCTGCTCAGCGGGAAGCCTGCTTCTCCCTCTCCCACTCCCCCTGCTTGTGTTCCTGCTCTCTCTGTGTCTCTATCAAATAAATCAAATCTTTAAAAAAAAAAAAAAAGATTTTATTTTTAAGTAACCTCTACACCCAAGTGGAGCTCAAACTTACAATGCTGAGGTTGAGTCACATGTTCTACCAACTAAGCCAGCCAGGTGCCCCAGAACGTTAATCTTTTGATATCTTTTTTTTTTTTTTT
>NW_027683753.1:0-370 GCF_054177405.1 Leptonychotes weddellii | reverse complement strand
TTTTTGGCCAAATCTTTTGAAAGTAAGTTGTAGATAATTTGACATTTTACTCCAGATACTTCAGCATGCATGAGAGGCAGCTTCTAGCCCAAAGAACCAAAGGAAGCACAGGAAGAACTAGCCAGGGCAGGTTTAAAATCCTTTCTCTTAAGTTGGGTAGTCTCCTGTACAATTCACTCCAATTCCATTTGAAACTCCCTTTCATTCTCTACCCTGGGTTTTGTGTTCAAGGGTCTTTGAAGCAGTGGAGGATGCTGACAGATACCAAAACAATTAAGTAAAAAATATAATTACTGGCAGGATCCACTTCTGACTTCCCCCTCTGTTTCAGGTGTATCTCTGCCTCTTTATGGGCAGCATTTGCAGACCC
>NW_027683752.1:0-370 GCF_054177405.1 Leptonychotes weddellii | reverse complement strand
TAATCATACTTAAAGAAAAAGAAAGGTATTTTTCAAGGGACAGAGGAAGTAATTTTCTTTTTACAAAACCATTGAAGATATAATTAAGAAATAACTCAGACAGCAGAGAACCACAGTGTAAGACTTTAACTGCTGATGCATACATTAAAAGAATACCTTGACTTCCACTTGGTGTGTTTATTTTGCAAAATCCATCTTACTGCTTCTGACATATTAAACACGAATTTGGCAAAGAAAGTCAAGAATAATTCTTTGAAGCCAATAAAAACAATATCATAATCTGAAGTCAAAGGTGACTCCTTTTGACCACACCTATAAATCTCCATAAAGAGTTCTGATTATTTACAGGGGGTGAACAGAGTATTAGTAG
>NW_027683751.1:0-370 GCF_054177405.1 Leptonychotes weddellii | reverse complement strand
TGAACAGAACGAGGGAGACAAGCTGTGATCTACACCATTCATTAACACCGAGAATGACTGAAGCATACCAGTTAAATGGCAAGGACGGAATAAAGGTTCCTGGAGCATTTTCACTACAAAGCTCAGCAGAATTATTTACTATCTGGGTGACCTTTTCCCCAAATCTCTCATGGTACATGCCTTATAAGACAAGGGAACAAAAGTTTCTCCATACTATATAAACAGAAGTCAGCTGAATGTCAGACCTTGAACTGCATCTGGTTTCACGTCAAGTGACAGCTGATGTAATGAGACATACAGGGCATATTGCTGGAGATCTTTTCAGGATACTCTTTCTGCCTTCAAAATACACACACACACACACACACAC
>NW_027683750.1:0-370 GCF_054177405.1 Leptonychotes weddellii | reverse complement strand
TAAAGATTTTATTTATTTTTTTGACAGAGAGAGATATAGCGAGAGCAGGAACACAAGCAGGGGGAGCGGGACAGGGAGAAGCAGGCTTCCCGCAGAGCAGGGAGCCCGATGTGGGACTCGATCCCAGGACTCTGGGATCATGACCTGAGCCGAAGGCAGACGCTTAACGACTGAGCCACCCAGGCGCCCCAGAATATACCAGTTTTTTGATTCATTCTCTTAGTACTGGGAGTTTGGTTGCCTCTCTTTTTACCGTGAATACACACAAAGCTGTGGTGAATATCCTTGTGGTATGTGTCTCCTGACACATGTGTGGTTGGAGTTGCTGGGCTTTAAGGTGGGGAGACCTTTAACTTGACTAGATTTTGCC
>NW_027683749.1:0-370 GCF_054177405.1 Leptonychotes weddellii | reverse complement strand
TCCCCTCCCCTCCTCTCCTCCAACTGGTTTTCTTTCATTATTTATTATTTTTTTAAGATTTTATTTATTTATTTGACAGAGAGAGACACAGCGAGAGAGGGAACACAAGCAGGGGGAGTGGGAGAGGGAGAAGCAGGCTTCCCACAGAGCAGGGAGCCTGACGGGGGCTCAATCCCAGGACCCTGGGATCATGACCTGAGCCGAAGGCAGACCCTTAATGACTGAGCCACCCAGGCGCCCCTCCAACTGGTTTTCTTTAAAACAAGTATACTTACTTTTTTAAACTTAATATTATAAATAAATTTTCCATGTTGCCTCATAGTTCCTATGGCATTACTCTTGATAGTTATATAATATTCAATCAAGAGTT
>NW_027683748.1:0-370 GCF_054177405.1 Leptonychotes weddellii | reverse complement strand
TCTAACTCTATGAGTTTGCAATAAAAACTCCCTGATTCTGATGTAGGTCTGTATCAGAATGCAAATATATTTATGATAGGATTAGTTCAAAACTAGGCAAATTGTGAAAAAACTGAAATTTACCTACTTTTCTTACCCTCCTCCTCATTTTTTCACTCATTTATTTATTTTAAAATTATATATAGAGAGAGAAATGAGAATACATCCATTAGAGTTTCATACTTTGGTAGGAAAACAGATAAACAAGCAAATATAGTATCATGTAAGGGCTATAATATTTGTATGAATCTTCTTTGATTTAAACAACAACAGGGCGCCTGGGGGGCTCAGTTGGTTAAGCGTCTGCCTTCAGCTCAGGTCATGATCCCAG
>NW_027683747.1:0-370 GCF_054177405.1 Leptonychotes weddellii | reverse complement strand
GCTGGCTACTGGGCAGCTGGGAACAACGCCGACGCAGGACAGGCTGCAACTGGTGTTTTGCTGGGTCCCACGCTGCTCTCTGTCCACAGAGAAGTAAAATGTGTATGCGGCAGTGGCCGACAGAGCTCCGGGGAGGACACCGATTGGAACACATGCCCCGCGGCCCCATGCTCATCAGCCAACACGCAGGCGAAACTCGGGTGAGGCAGCTCGCTGAGAGGTGGGCTCGGACAGCCTGATGCAGGGACGCTCAGGGTGGGGCCAGCCTGACTGCTGTAGACACACCACGGACCGCCACTTACTGAGCCACTGTTGTAAACACTACTCATCTTTCCTAAGTGCTTGAAAGAGTAGGAAATCACGTTATTCT
>NW_027683746.1:0-7291 GCF_054177405.1 Leptonychotes weddellii | reverse complement strand
GTAGCTTCTCCTTCTGCCGTGCTGGTTCCGGCCGCTAGATGGCGCGCGAGGATCACAAATGGGCCGGGTCGTCCGTCTGGGGCCGCCCTGGGCTCTCACTGTCCTTGCATAGATGGCCTGGTGGGCGCTGGTGGTGTCACCGACCTTGGGGTTGCAGCAGGCCCCTCTGACCCGTGTGGACCATCGCCGCAGTCCAGGCAGAGGCGGGAGGGAGGGAGCGGGCTGGGTGCCCGCAAGGAGCCGAAAGGGGCTACTGTGGCCCCAGCCTGTTTGGCAGGGTGCCCTGGCCTTGGTCGTCTCTGGCCTCTGGCCACTGATCTTCAGAGCTGCCTGGGGGCAGGGGCTGTGGACTCACGGGGAGGGCTGCCAATCCTCCATCCATGAGGGACCACCTGGGTGGATCTGCCTGGACAGGGCTCTGGGGCCCTGGAGAGGTGGCTTAATTCCCAAGAGTTGTGTGAGGAAGGGTGATGGGGGTGGGCAAGGAGATCCTGCAGAGCAGTCAAACTGTCCCAAAACTTGAGGAACTCTTCCCTATTCTAACTTAGTCTTGCTTCATTACATGTGCAGGAAGAGTCAGTATAGTATGGTGATCAAGAGCATTTATTCCTGTGCATGGGCTCACACTGAAGCTTTGTCATTTACTCCCTATGTGGCCTTGGATATCTTTCCCATCTCCTCTTCTAACTGAATCCAAGCTCGTTCTGCTTACTGCAGGACAGGCCAGTAAGTGGAGAGACAAGATGTTAGGGTAAGGAAAGCAACTTTATCCAGAAAGCCAGCAAACCAAGGAGATGGTAGACTGTTATCCTAAGGAACTACCTCCTCTTGGCATGAAATTTGAGCTTCATAAAAAAATCAAAAGAAAGTTAGTTAAAGGGAGGAAGCAGGAGGGGGTGGAATTAAAAGGTGACTGACATCTGTAGACATCCCAGGAAGGTTGTGTAACTTCTCTGTCCTTAGTCAGTTTATCTTTGTTTACAGGAATCTGGTCATGTTGTTCCTGTAAATCTTAAACATAACATAGTCATTTGTGTGCATACTTACTTATCTCCTTGGGTGAGGTAAGTTTTGGGTAGAGAGTGGTCTTTGCAAGTCTTAGCTGTAGCATGCCTACGTGCATGGCTAAACTAGAAGTTTCTAAGCTATAGGTCACAGTAGCAAGGAAAATAGAAGCGATATGGAGTCAAACATGCTCAGTTTGTTCCTATTACACTCTGTGTTTGAATTTCCTTACCTATAGAATAGTGGTAATAATAGTTCCCACCACACAGGGTTGTTGTGAGGATTAAGTGAGTTTGTTTGTATAAAGCATGTAGGACATTCCCTGGCACAAAGTACTATGTCAGACTCTCCTTTTATAAAAACTTCAAGCTAAATAAAGCAGCCCCAAAGGAATACCTCCTTTTACCAGAACACTGGGAAAGCTGCTGTTCCCCTCTAGTTTTATTGGCCTGATTTCTTTTAATAAGACACAGAGTAGTTCATCCCCTCCCCACCAAACTTTGGGTATTTTTACATCTAAAACATAGAGTTTTCCTCTTTGTTATGTTGCAAGCCTGGGCTTTCCACATTTATGTTCTTTCTGCATGAGGAACAGGTAAACTTTAGGCACATGTATTCACTGTGGACAACCATTATCAACCAGCAGAGGAGTCTTTTGGAGGTAGTGTAAGAGTGGAAGGGGGTGTTATCTTCCATGTGGGAGTGTGATTGTGTCCAGAATAGACAGTAGCTGTATTAGGCTACTGAATCTTTGATCTAGTTACAGCCAGAAGTATTACTTTGCCTATCTCTAAACACTTGACTTACAGACAATTCATTAGAGGCATGGGAGACCTCAGGGGTATTACATTGCTCAGCAAGACTTCCTGTGACTAAGATTTCCTTTTTATAGGTCAGATGGATTACACCTCCTATAATTGTAGTGACTTTGCTCTGAGGCCTAGGGCAAAGGAACCTTATTCATCCACTTGTCCTTGTGTTGCAGTGGACCCCCAAATTACTCTTTTCAGAGAATCTTGACTTGATGCACAAATTGATGAGGACAATCTCTGTTACCGTAATTCTATAAAGGACAGGAGATGGGACAGGATTCTGATTAAGTCCATGGCAAAGCTAGTTCAGGGCTTACAGAGGCAGGAAACAAGCTCTTTAGGCTTTCTATGTTTGTCTTTGGCTCAAGCATGTATGTCACATGTAGGGTTGGGGTGGGTGTGTCAGGGTATCCTGCTGGCTAAGGGACTGGCATTATCTGAGCAGACCACTTTTGGTATCTGGCTGGGCTGCAGCAGACCATCAGGGTAGAAGCAGCACAGAGAGGGATAACACCCACTTGCCTGCGCATTCGCCTGGGCAGCTGGTAGTGGTAATAAGCTTATTATCCCTGCTAGGGTACTTTGGTTCATGTCACTTGAGGCCGAAAAATCGCTTTGCTTTCAGGGCATACTCCAAAAACTATGGTCACTGCTCCACTTGTTATTTCAGCTTGAAGACAGGGAGCATACCTATTATGGGATTAACTTCTATGAATAAAAAGTCCCAGGGCTAGAGGTAACTGGTAGTGTGATCTTCTTATCCCAGGGTAGCCCCGCCAGTGATTGGAAGCATGCTGCTGATGTTGGGAGGCTTGAGTTCAGGGTTAAGCCAGGATCCGGGTGATGAACTAGATTTTTATTTTCTAGAAGGCTGGCTTAAGCTCTCAATAACCCGACTCAGTGTCCTTGGCCTAGTGGGCATATAACATCTTTGAGGCCTCCAGGTAGCAGCACCATCACATATAGAGGTCATGGGGAAGGCACCAGGAGAAAGAATAAGGCCCTTGGAAGCACCTCAGATGGGGATGGTGATGGGAAAGGTGTTCAAGTGTAGGTGTGGCATGAGGCCAGGGAGGAAGATCTCCCAAAGAGCTTGATGTGTGGGATAGCTGAGAAGCCACTTTCTCCTTGCCAGATTCAGGGGATGGTAAAAGCATCAGAGGTTCAGGCTTTCTCTAGTATGAGTGGGGACTGCTTTTGTCAGTGGGAGGGGGAGCAGTGGTACTGGGATTCTCCCAAAGACGAGAAAGACTGGTCTCCGTGTGGTGGGGGCCATGCTGGGCTCTTCTCTTCCCCATCTTCTGGAAGAGGAGCCCACTATGGCCACAGGAGGTAACATCAGCAGGCAGTGGGTAAAGAAGGACTGGTCCCAAAGCACTTGCTCCATAAGGATATTTATTCTTCCTCAGCACCTTGGCTGGTTCTGAAGAGAAGAATGTGGCTGCCAAGGTGGGAGAGACCTGGCAGGAGAAGCCCACAGCCCTGAGAGGTGGCCAGGGAGACCCAGCTGTACCCTCCCAGCAGCCTGCAGCCCCCAGGACCCCAGAGCCACAGAGCAGCCCCAGAAGACCTGAGCAGCTTGTGGAACTGGACAGCCAGGCCACCAGGTAAGGGTTATGCTGTGCTGGGCCCCCTGCCTGCCTGAGGTGAAATTTTGTCAGGGGCCATGACCCAGGTAGGACCCACTTTTTAAAAAAGATTTATTTATTTATTTTAGAGAGAGAGACAGAGAGACAGAGAGAGTGTGTGTTGGGGGGGGAGGGGTAGAGGGAGAGAATCCTGAAGCAGACTCCCCACCGCATGTGGAGCTCGATGTGAGGCTCGATCTCATGACCCATGAGATCATGACCTGAGTTGAAACTAAGAGTCAGGCACTTAACCAACTGAGCCACCCAGGTGCCCCAAGTGGGATCCACATTTATCCCATGTTCATGCCAGTGCCTGGCACTCACACACCCAGGAGCTCAAACTCCTGCCCCATGAGTGGAGTTGGGATGGTGACTCCCTGGGTGTGAAGCAGTGTTGAGGGGCTTCCTGTGGTGCACGTAGCTGGGATAGGGCCTGTGATAGAAGTAGGTGTATGTACCCGGAGGTAAGAAGCCCTGGCTAATTTCTGACATGTGGAGCAGGAAGGTCTCCCAGGATGGGGGTCCCAAGTAGGATGAGGGTTATTTGTATGTATAAAATGGCACTGTCAGAGAATGAGAGAGAGAGGGAGATTGAGATTGAATAATAACTGACATTTTCTAGGCAACCTCATCCACTCTGTAGCCTCCAGTATAATCTTCACTCCACTCTAGACCTGTTTGCTCCATGGCCTACTGGACATTGTTATCCAGATTCTCTACAGGCACTTTACATTCAGCATTACCCAAATGACCTTATTATATCTCTGCATGGCACCTCCCCCCAACTTCCTTGCTGTCTCTCAGCTTATTCTTTCCACGATCTGGAACCATTACCATCCACCCAGTTGACCAATCCTGAAATCTTAGAAGAGACTTGGCTACCACTTCCCTTCACCTTTACCTTTTATAAACAACAAGGCTTGTGGCCTTATCATCTCTCCCTTGGCTGAGCGTTTTCCTAACTGGTTTCCTGTATCATCTTACTTTATGCCCCCTGGCCTGATTCTCCACATGGCAGCTGAAGGGAATCTTCATACAAGTCATGTCTGGTCTGTTCATGATGAATATAACATATTAATGTTATTAATGTCAGTTTTGTTGTTGTTTAATGGATATGGAGTTTCCCTGGTCTCTTGTTTATACTATTGGCCTCCCTTCCTCTTCCTCTTCTCTTGGGGAAGAATGGCTCATTGGTTAACAAATTGGGAACAGGAACTTCATGAATCTAGCTTGGCCAGTAATTCTCCTTGTATTTGGAAGCAGATGGCTTCAGATGTACAGCAAGAAGGTTCCCCTTGAATTCTTTGCTTCTGTCTACAAGCCCCCAGGGCCAGTTGTCCAGCCAGGCTCTTGGCTGGGTGAGTAAGGACCTGTGGTTCAAGGATGCAATAGGAGCCCTCCTTTTTGGCTGTACATGTAAAGCCATCTGCTTCATCAGCTGACATTTATCTCCATTTTCTGTTCTTTTTTCGTCTAAAAAAAAGAGGTGTTAATTATTGGCCCCCTAAAACTCTGAGTCTATACAATGAAAAAAAGGAAAAATAAGAGAGAAACAAAGGCAGATGCGTCAGAATTCTGGATAGTAATATTGAAAGGTCTTTTAGCAGAAGAGAACCTGAAGAGGGGTACTGAGAAGGAAAGTTTTGGATAAATGGAAGAACCTGGAAAGAGTACCATCATGGAAACCAAGCCAGACTGAGCTAACTTTCCAGTATGCTGTGTGCCCTTAAATAAGCCCATAGATTTGGTAAAATGGAGTTTATGGCTGCTTTAAGCAGGGGGCAGATCACAGGAGTAGAAAGATTGTGGTTGACTTATGATGGATTGAGGAAGAAGTGGGCAGTGAGGTGGTGCAGTTGGTGGAGGTATACAACTCTTTCTAAAATGTTGGCCAGGAATTGATGGAGATTGGATGAATGAGCAGATAAACACAGCTACAGGATGTTGGGAAGGGCTTTTTAAAGTGCATGCTTATGTGCTCAGGTGAGGAAATACACTGTGGGTAAAGAGAGTTTGATACTTGAAGAAAGAGTGAGCAAACCCAAAGGTGAAGGGTCACTGAATTTATGGTAAGGGCTTAGGGTGGTAGGTTCTAGAGCCTTGGGAAGGAAGGAGATGGCTCTGTCTTAGAGACAGGAGGGAAGGATGAGTGCAAATGTAGGTTGGGGGGCAGTGGAAGGAATATGCAGACTAATGTGGGCTCCTTGATTTTTTTCTGTGAGTTAATGAGCCACACATTCTATAATTAAACCAAATTTTACTTAGGGACTACCAGCCCATGTACTAAGCATTGGGGATACTGACAAATAAAATTTGGTCCCTGACCTCAAGGAGGTATGGATAAGGTATAATGGCAGCATAGTAGGAGTATGTGACTTGATTGGCCTCATTGAATCAGGGAAGGCTTCACAGAGGTGACAGTTAATGTTCCTCTTGAAGAACTTTGTGAGAAGGTGAAGGAGGAGTTCAGGAGTAAGGGGACTCTCCTATGCTAAAGGGTAGATTAAAGTGTTGCATGCTTGAGGAGCACCCTGTGGTTTGGTATGGCTGTAGTTTATGGTGAGAAGACAGTGGAAAAGTTGATGTTGGGCAGATGGTGTACAGACAAAGATTTTATTTATTTATTTGTCAGAGAGAGAGAGCGAGAGAGCACAAGCAGGGGGAGCAGCAGGCAGAAGGAGAGGGAGAAGCAGGCTCCTGCTGAGCAAGGAGCCCGATGTGGGATTCGATCCCATGACCCTGGGACCATGACCTGAGCCCAAGGCAGACGCTCAACCACCTGAGCCACTCAGGTGTCCCTTTTACAGACAATAGTTAACCTAGCAGGCCTGAGACTGCTCTCTTTAGAAAGGGCTGCTTGTGAGGCACCTGAGTGGCTCAGTCAGTTAAATGTCTGCCTTGGGCTCAGGTCATGATCCCAGGGTCCTGGAATCAAGTCCCGCATCCAGCTCCTTGCTCAGCAGGGAGCCTGCTTCTCCCTCTGCCTCTGCCTCTGCCTCTCTCTCTCCCCCTCTGTCTCTCATGAATAAATAAATAAAATCTTAAAAAAAAAAAAAAAAGGTCTGCTTGTAAGATGTGCCTCTGGGAACTTGAAAAGGTAAACAGTTCTCTACACTGATACGAACTTTTCCCTAAATGATAAGAGATAAGGCTTTCCACCTGGATAACTAGTACAAACAATGTACTTTATGCTGACTCTCTGCTTGCCTCCTGGGAGTTGGGAATTTCGGTATATGCCAGGCAGAAAGTGCCTATGTGACCGTCTCCAAAAATAATCCTAGGCTGTGAATGAAAACACTGCCTTTTCCTTTCACTGATTTTGCTTGGTATCCTTTTATGGTCATAAACCTTAGCCTTAAGGATGACTACATACTTAGTCTTGGGAGTCCTCCTAGTGAATCACTGACCCTGGGGGTGGTTTTAGGGACACCAATACACCATATCAATCTAATAAAGGACAAAAGCCACATGTTCACAGATGGGCAGGGTCAGATCCTTATGCCTTAACAAGGACTTGGACTTTCTCCAGAGGACGAAGAGAAGTCAGGAAATTTTTTAAAAAAAATCATTGTCCACAATAGCCAAACTGTGGAAAGAGTGGAGATGCCCTTCAACAGACAAATAGATAAAGAAGATGTGGTCCATATATACAATAGAATATTACTCAGCCATCAGAAAGGAGGAATACCCAACTTTTATATCAACAGGGATGGGACTGGAGGAGATTATGCTAAGTGAAATAAGTCAAGCAGAGAAAGTCAATTATCATATGGTTTCACTGATTTGTGGAACATAAGGAATAACACGGAGGACATTAGGAGAAGGAAGGGGAAAATGACGGGTGGG
>NW_027683745.1:0-370 GCF_054177405.1 Leptonychotes weddellii | reverse complement strand
GCATAATCTCCTGCAGTCCCAACCATGTTGATGTAAAAGTTGGGTATTCATCCTTTCTGATGGCTGAGCAATATTCCATTGTATATATGGACCACATCTTCTTTATCCATTCATCTGTTGAAGGGCATCTCAGCTCTTTCCACAGTTTGGCTGTTGCGGACACTGCTGCTGTGAACATTGGGGTGCATATGGCCCTTCTTTTCACTACATCTGTGTCTTTGGGGTAAATACCCAGCAGTGCAATTGCTGGGTCATAGGGTAGCTCTATTTTTAAATTTTTGAGGAACCTCCACACTGTTTTCCAAAGTGGCTGTACCAACTTGCATTCCCACCAACAGTGTAAGAGGGTTCCCCTTTCTCCACAACCTCT
>NW_027683744.1:0-370 GCF_054177405.1 Leptonychotes weddellii | reverse complement strand
TTTCTATATAAGTTTATGAAAGTGATGATGATCTCATCGTTGTCATTGTCGATTATTATCAGATCACACCAGCCACCGTAATTGGTCAGTCATTTCAATCCTATAGACCAATCCTGGAAAATCACTGAAATTTTTGGGAGAAAAATAAAGATGTTCTGCTTGCATTTTTCATCATATTTGTAATACAAGGTTTATATACAGTATATATTATATATACATTTCCTAGTCAAAAATATGTTAAATGACCCATTTCTATACAATGTAGGTATAATCAGGGATAAGTTTGTAAAGCAACTTAAACCCTTAAATAATTAGCTTTTATCTTAAAGGGGCAATACCTTAGGCACTAGATTGCATATTAGGCTAAATT
>NW_027683743.1:0-370 GCF_054177405.1 Leptonychotes weddellii | reverse complement strand
GCATCAAATGAATTCTAATTCCCACTGGTATCTTACAAATGGAGCCTTTTTTTGAGTGTCTCAGAACTACCAACTCAATCCTGCTACATGCTATCAGCTCTCTTGTGTAAGAAGCAACCCCCCTGTGCACCAGGCATCTTTTTGCCAAGTTAGTAACAGTACCTTTTTGGGCATCTTTTTTCAACTATGTAACAGTCCCTTGACTTATTTGGAGCTCTGGCAGAAGTGGGGAGAAGAGAAAGTGTGGGTTGGTTGGTATAAGTCCATCTTCTTTCTTAGAACTTACTACCACTACTGCTATGGACAGAATTATGTCTCCCCCAAATTTGTATGTGAAGCTCTAATTCATCAGACAGTATGATTGTATTTG
>NW_027683742.1:0-370 GCF_054177405.1 Leptonychotes weddellii | reverse complement strand
ACTTCTCATGTCTAATCTGGCCACAGAGCAGAATTTTGCTAAATCAAAATGCAGGGAAATCAGCTAATTGTTGGCATCTTGCCAGCTGTGGAGTATATTCACGAAGGAATTAGAGCTGGCAAATAAAGTCCTGCTGCTTATGTCCAGATCTATTTGTCTGAAAAGAATCATTCACACACACACACACACACACACACACACTATCCAAAGAGCAAACAACAACAGCAACATCAAAACTGAACAAGAAATATAAAAGCCACCCAATAGTCATTTCTCCTGCTTTTCCTTCAAAATATCAGTGTTTATTTAATAGACCTGCAGCCTAAAATTTTTTTAGTTTTAAAACTTAATGTCTTTGAATTCCTGTGGT
>NW_027683741.1:0-370 GCF_054177405.1 Leptonychotes weddellii | reverse complement strand
GCACAACACCCAGTGCTCCATGCAGAACGTGCCCTCCTCAATACCCACCACCAGGCCAACCCATCCTCCCACCCCCCTCCCCTCTAGAACCCTCAGTTTGTTTTTCAGAGTCCATCGTCTCTCATGGTTCGTCCACCCCTCTGATTTCCCCCGCTTCATTCCTCCCCTCCCGCTACCTTCTTCTTCTTCTTTTTTTTTTTCTTAACATATCTTCTTAATGCACTTTTGATAGAGGAGTCTTGTATTAACTTCCACTGTATGTTTATAAAGTGTAATTTTATTTAAAATTATTTTATTTTCAAATTCACAAAATTCAAATTATCATAAAATATGTGCCATGCATTAAACTAGACAGTATCATTTTCTCTCT
>NW_027683740.1:0-370 GCF_054177405.1 Leptonychotes weddellii | reverse complement strand
TTTTACAAATTTTTAACATTTTTCCTCTGAAAAAGGAATTATCTGCAAGATACCAGAGGATCTTTTAAAGAAGGTACTTAGGATATGTTGCCCTTTTGTAAACATACAAAAGGGGGAGGTGGTAAGCATCATTAATATGCCAGGTATCCTTTGGTTCCACAAACTAAGCTAAAATTCTGCTAATTTTTGAGAAAAAAAATGATAATGTGAAATAGTAGTAAATGCCAGTTTTTGTAGCTCTCCAGCTCCCTGCAGTGACTGGATTTGGGCCATATGAGAATAATTTCTACTGTGAGATCAATATGGAAACGGAGAGAGAAACTTGATAAGCTATTCCTAGCCTGGTGATTTAGGAGTTAAACTTGAGAGC
>NW_027683739.1:0-370 GCF_054177405.1 Leptonychotes weddellii | reverse complement strand
TTGGGCATTTGCATCGGTGAATGTGCTAGATAAATTTATTTATTTATTATTAAATATTAAATTTATTTATTTATCTTGATAGCGTGACTCCGTCTCAAAATGCACTTTGTTCTTTAGGGTGGAGAGAAACGCAGTTCACCGTTAAGATAACCTCTCATCTTAAAAGCAATCCACTCGTTACAAAATATACTTTTCACAAAATGACACTGTATCAAAGCTCCATGGCATTAGGTATCTTCTGGGGACCATGAGAGCATAAGTAAATATTTGCTTATGATAATCATGAATTATTATCTGCAAAGTGGGGAAACTGATAATCCTCTTTTGTCTTAAAAGCAAGCCATTAGATGTGAACATCTAGCTACAAAAC
>NW_027683738.1:0-370 GCF_054177405.1 Leptonychotes weddellii | reverse complement strand
GGTTTTGTACTCAGTACAAAGTCTGCTTTTCTCTCTCCCTCCCCCTCTACCTCTCCTTCAGCATGCATGCGCTCTCTCTCTCTCTCAAATGAATAAATAAAATCTTTTTAAAAAATAAAAGAAATTTTTAAAAAGAAGGAAGAAAAGCTACATTTAACTTTTTTTTTTTTTAAAAGATTTATTTCTTTTATTTTAGAGAGACAGTGTGTGTGCATGCAAGCTGGGGGAGGAGCAGAGGGAGACGGAGAGAGAGAATTTTCAAGCAGACTCCCTGTAAGCATGGAGCCCCATGCAGGGCTGTATCCCAGGACCCAGAGATCATGACTTGAGCTGAAATCAAGAGTTGGTCGATTAGCCAACTGAGCCACCC
>NW_027683737.1:0-370 GCF_054177405.1 Leptonychotes weddellii | reverse complement strand
GGACTGGGTTTTACCTTTTTTAAATGTTTGTTTTGCTTGGTTTTGTTTGTTTCTTTGTTTTTCCAAAGATCACAGCAATATGTCCAGATCAGGTACATAGCAAGTTGGCAAGTTGGCATAATTAAAAGGTTAGATTAAAATATTAAATTTCAATTAGAACAGAAACACATCATGTTTGGAGCACATATATATATATATACAGTCTCTGTATGTTTACATGTGAGCTTTGTTTGAATCCTTTTTGGCCCTAAAAGAAAAGTTAAAACAAAAAGATGTTACCTCCAAATATTTCTTTTTTTTTTTTTTAAAGATTTTATTTATTTATTTGAGACAGAGAGAATGAGAGAGACAGAGAGCACATGAGAGGGGG
>NW_027683736.1:0-7291 GCF_054177405.1 Leptonychotes weddellii | reverse complement strand
ATTGAATTTCAAGAGGCTTTCAGGAGCTAGCTGGACAGTTGTGGACTCCGTTGCAGTCATAGCTGCCCCTGTGTGCGAATCATCAGACTTTCCTCATCTCCATCTAACTGGACATAGTGTGGGAAACTTCACCATCCCACTTTGGTTGTCTTCCTTTTCCTCTCTCCTTCTCTTTTCACCTCAATGCTGTCCAAACTGTCACCCTTCACAATCACAGATTTCCACATGTTTATACCTGCCCCTTAGGTCCTCTCTGCTTCAGCTGAGCCGGCCATGCCCTTCCGTTGTTTGATTTTGGCCTCATGGGGCACTCTGTCACATTAGGCGATAATTATAAAATCATCTTTACCTCCTAGTGCTGATATTTCAAACCCTTGTTCTCCATTCTCCATGATCATACATAACCCTAGCCATGATGATAAATGCCCTATATACTGGTTTTAGGACTCCTTCTTTCAGCACTTCACTTATTTGTGAAACATAAGGACTAGCATGGAGGACATTAGGAGAAGGAAGGGAAAATGAAGGGGGGTGGGGAATCAGAGGGGGAGACGAACCATGAGAGACTATGGACTCCGGGAAACAAACAAGGTTCTAGAGGGGAGGGGGGAGTGGGGATTGCTTAGCCCGGTGATGGGTATTAAGGAGGGCACGTACTGCATGGAGCACTGGGTGTTATACGAAAACAATGGATCATAGAACACTACATCAAAAACTAATGATGTGATGTATGGTGACTAACATAATATAATAAACAAAATTATAAAAATAAAAAAGAATAACACTATATTTCTAAAAATCTAAATATTAATTACAGCCATACCCAAACCACCATTTCTGTTAAACATACTTTAGCATACTGATGAATGCTATCAAGCAATTGTGTTTCACGGATCAACTCATTTCTCGGCTCAGTCTATTTCGTAGCTAATGTTCTCTGCCACAGATATTAGCACACAGTAGTGCTCAAAAATGTCTATTGAATATAAAAGGTTTGTAAGTTTACATTTCCGCACAAACAAATACATGAAGAGAGCTCTGTCAGGATTTAATCAGAGTAACCATATGAGGATATGAGTAAGGACCAGAGTAAGTCTTACGAGGATACATGGACATTAAGAGATCTCATAGGGGCGCCTGGGTGGCTCAGATGGTTAAGCGTCTGCCTTCGGCTCAGGTCATGATCCCAGGGTCCTGGGATCGAGTCCCACATCAGGCTCCCTGCTCCTTGGGAGCCTGCTTCTCCCTCTGCCTCTCTCTCTCTCTCTCTCTCTGCCTCTCTCTGTCTCTCATGAATAAATAAATAAAATCTTTAAAAAAAAAAAAAAGAGATCTCATAATTCCAATCTTCAAAATCTTCTGCACCCAAGACTTTTCTCCTCCATCTTATGATCAGAACCTTGGTTTTAAAATAGGTACCCATTTATAATTTTAAATAGACATGTGATTTGGAGGTGTGGCCTGGGAAAATTATATCCTTATGTAGAGATCATTCATCTATCCTCTCCTTGTGAAGGTTAGAGCATGCCTACATTAATGTGAAATTAACCATGAATATCTTTCCCAAATTTTACTGTGGAAAATATCTTTGCCAACTAATGAGCATCTTCTTCCCTTCAATAACATACCTATTTATCAAATATGATGATTGCTATATTTTATTAATGTCCTAATAAGGAGTTTGTCACAAGAGAGATTAGCTATTTCAATGCAATATGGGACTAATTTAGAGGGAAATCAGAGGGTATTCTGTTGTCTTCCAAACACTAGTAAGTCAAGTCCACTTATGCACCCTCGCATGAGCCCTTGGGATGTGCTGATGTTCTATTCTCAAGTTAAAGAGACTTAGGCTGTTATTGGGCCTTTTACAAAAGAAGCGACTATATTCAAAGCAAAATCACTTGTCAGATAATGTCATATCTAGTGTCTTTTCTAGGGAAGAAGTGAGAAATAGCAATGAACTCAGTAAGTCCATAGTCCCCTAACAATTCCAAATGTATGCATTTCAAAGACACCTATGTTGGAGACATGAGCCATTTTTAGCCCACTTACAGGAAGGAGTCCATTTCCCTGCCCTTGGCCATCAGTTTGTCCCTTTAGTGAAAGGCCATGGTAAATGGCAGGGGATTTCAGAGCCTTCATTATCTCATCATGACATTTTGGTGTCATTATGATCAGAGAGATTAGATTAGATACTCCTGGGGAATATATCTGGACAGTATGCATAGGGGTAAGCCTCTAAGCTCTGGAAAATGACCACCTATGTTTAAATCACAGACCAGCTGCTGAATAGATACGCAATCCTGAACAAGTCCCTTAACTCTGGGCTTCACTTTCCTCATCCGTAAAAGTGGTAACAATAATTGTATATACCTCATAAGATTATTGAAAGGATTAAATGAACTAACAGTCCTACAGTGCTTTACAGAAGTGCCTGGAAGAGCCAGCGTGTCATAAACATCAGGCGTTATTTGTATCAAAAACAGCCCACCAGGGAGGGCAAACCACGGGGACATGTACTGCCACAGCTTGTGGTAAGAGCTCACTCTTCCACCAAACTCGGAGATAGGCTCCGGGTCATTCTGACAGAGTCCTACACATAGGGCTTCAACCAGCGCCTGCCATTGGACCCTGAGGAACCCTCCGTCTCCAGGCATGGGCAGCTAGAAATAGTGCTCACTCGAGAGCACACCCTAAACCTGCATTAGGAAAATAGTCGGCAGAAGGATTTGTGGTGGCTTTCACGCTGTGGGAGGCGAGCTGCCTGACAGAAATAGAGAAGGCAGGCTCCGTTTGGCAGGCTGGGAGGCGCAGAACTCCTGTTTCAGGGGGAGATTCGGGTGCAGACGTTTAAACTTCGACAGCGATCATGTAAAATGCCTCCCTTGGATAAGACTGTGACTGATCTTCCACAGAGGTTTTGTCTGTAAAACGATCCCCTGCACTTTACATCCTCCCTCCCACTTCCTTACATGAAGCTGATTTTAAATCAGTTGTGAAAAAGAGGGCACCAGGCTTTACACCCAGAGCCTTAAACAAGTCAAGACAGGCCTCAGGAGACTTAGGCACTATCCAGAAGATCTGAGAAGCACAGATGGGTAAAATATCTTCATCAGCTGAAGTTCTCTTAGCATTTTCTTCACATCAGTAATAGGGCTACGCATGAGTGATGGAGAATTCATGCAATTTTTTTTTAAGAACAAAATGTTAATAGGTGAGGAAGATACATAGGCAAATGATTACAATAAATTATAATAAAAACTGGATAGGTTTGGTGTTAGACTAATTTTCAAGTAGATATAAGCACAAAGAGAAAAAGATTAAATGCACTTCCCAGAATTACATAACTGGTTAGTGGCAGGGTTGAGTCTAGAAGTAAGTATCCCTGGCTTCCAGTCAAGCATCCATGCCTCAACAGCACCGAATAATAATTTGATACCTTGGATTTACATTTACACTATCTTGTGCTGCAAACACAAATTGCTCTCACATAAATGATCTCACTGCTCGTGAAACAACTGTGCTTTTTCTGGTTTGGTTTGCTGGGTGGTGGGTATCTGCACACAATCTCCGTGTAACTGCTTTAGTGAGGTGTACACACTCACCAGCAGTGATGAGGAGAAGTGGCAGGATAATCCTGAGTGTATGGAGGGGCGCCGGGGTGGCTCAGTCAGCTGAGCTTCTGCCTTCGGCTCAGGTCATGATCCCAGGGTCCTGTGATGGAGCCCCACATCAGGCTCCCTGCTCAGTGGGGAGTCTGCTTCCCTCTCACTCTCCCTCTGCTTCTCTCCCCGCTCATGCTCTCTCTCTCTCCCTCTCAAATAAATAAATAAATACATAAAATCTTTTTAAAAAAAAGAATGTATGGAAGGAGAAATGATAAATTTTAGCAATGGCCAATAGAATACAATTTTTGCCACCTAAGGGTTTTTCAAAGTTCTCTGTATGCCTGGTGTAAATCCTTCAGACAGAAGTGTGAAGAAATGAGCGAATGCTCAGGGAAGGGCCCCATAGTTAGCAATATCAGGGACAGTGACACCGAAAAAGAATGTTATAATGTTTCATCTTAAATGATGAAAGGAATGTTTGCCTTTAGCATTGCATTTTTCAGATGTGATAACACACTTTCAAAATGCCAATATTAACTTACACAGAAGCAAGCGATAATTAGTGGGGAAAAAATCAATATGCTCCTTGCTTGTGCTACTCCATAGTGAGTATTGGTTCTAAAATCAAAGTTCTTTCTATGGAGGAGTTGTCAGGGGAAAAGTTAGAATTAGAATAGCTGTTGGAGGACTGAGCAAGAGAAAGAAATGTCATGCAGGTAGATTCAAAATATTTAAATAGAGTTCAAGGTAGGGAGCCTTCAGCCTTGCTTTTCCACAGAAATTAAAAAAAAAAAATCTTAACAGAAGTTCTCGTACCCACTTTATTACAACATGGGAAGTAAATCAATGAATTGGGTGTTGTGAAAACAACAATCAGACATGTGAAGAAAGTCATCTTAGGGAAAGGACGCGTTGGAAAGCTCACGTACAGAGAATTATTTATGATTTGCTGGTCCCTGGTGAAGATGCATTCCACCTGTGAAAATTGACTTATGCACTGATAAAAATACTGTTTCTCTTCTCTGGGACCACAAACAACTACCGTTTTGTTTATTCCTCTTCTCAGAGTACTAACGATTTTGACGGGGTAGATATTACATACCAAATGGAACATAATGCACCAAATATAATCATCACTGAAAACAAACAAATACTACCTTCACATTGTGGTTTGGGAGAAACCACAAAACAGCATGTCATTAAATATTCAGCATATGTCCTCACTTCTCTTTGTCAGGAACTGAGTACTCTATTGGAGCGTGCTCAAAGTGTAAAGTCTCTGTGTTTTCCCTAATAACACACCTGTGCACTAAATAGAGCTGGCTTCTATTTAAGTCATACCCTGCTATAAATTCTTTGTTTCTTTGAGTTATGTTATAGTGCATTGCTACTGCAAGCAAACAATACCAAGCCCAAGAAGGTTTGAAATGATGCCTTAACTCTTTTTGGTCAAATCAGTAATCCATATTGCTCAACATTTTAACCGGTAAAAGCTAAGTCGGCAAATATTCTCACATTTCCTTTTTGAGGCCAACACTTTGGATTCTGTGAACTCAGAACTCTTTATTTCTGGAGTCAGAAAACTGGATTCTAGTTTCAGGTTACCTGCTAACTAGCTGTGACACACTGGTCAGGTCACTGAGTCCACTGCCACTCAGTTTCCTAACCCGTAAAGTAAGGTGTTTTATGAGATGCTCCCTAACATCTTTCCTACTTCCAAATTCCTGCTCAGTTCATGAAATTGTAGTAGAACACATTCGCGCAGCCTTTCTGTGACTACACAAACAATAAAAAAATATTGATCAGTTAGAGGTTATTTGCAGGTCTCGTAGAACGTGTAAATTGACAAGTAAACCATGATTTAGGTCTGGATCAAAAATACTTTGAGGCCTCTATCAATGTCAGGGGAAAATAAATTTGGACTAGATTCAAAGACTACATTAATGCTAAATCACTCAGTCATGATTTGATTTGAGTTGTTGAATTCCATCTGGTCCTGTGGAGGTTTTCTAGTGAAGAGTCTCTAAAGGACAAATTTCTGGTCATTAACATCAGCAAAATTATTGTGCATATGTGAAAATTGCTTGTCTAAAATTTCTCAGGACTTTTCTCCAAATTCCCTCTGTTACCTGTTAGGAAGAGACAGGTTTGGAGACTGGGGCCTTGGAAATCAGCAAGAAAGAGGAACTGGTGATGGCAAGAGTGCCACTTTTCCCTGAACCTGTTACATGTAATAGAAACAACGTGCTATTTCTTGTGCTTATTGAATACAGGTCTCTAGTCAGTTTTTTTTTTTTAAGCAATGAACTTTATTTTTTAGAGCAGTTTTAGGTTCACAGAAAAATTGGGTGAAAAGTACAGAAATTTCCCATCTACCTGCTGCCCCCACATAACCACGTACAACCTTTTCCAACTGCAAGCATCCTACACCAGAGTAATATATTTGTTACATTTGATGAACCTATATTTACACATCATTATCACCCAAAGTCCACAGTTTACACTAGAGTTTATTCTTGATATTATAAGTCTATGGGTTTTGATAAATGTGTAATGAAACATATCCATCATTATAGTATCATACAGAATAATTTCACTAGAAAGCCCCTGGACTCTTGACTATTCATCCTTCTCTCCTCACAGATTCTTGACAACCACTAATGTTTTTTTGTTTGTTTGTTTTGTTTTTATTTATTTATATGTCAGAGAGAGAGAGAGCAAGCATAAGCAGGAGCGGCACGCAGAGGGAGGAGCAGGCTCCCCGCTGAGCAAGGGAGCCCGACGCAGGGCTCGATCCCAGGACCCTGAGATCATGACCTGAGCCAAAGGCAGATGCTTAACCAACTGAGCCACCCAGGTATCCCAACCACTAATGTTTTTACTGGCTCCATAGTTTTGCCTTTTCCAGAATGTCACAAAGTTGAAATCATACAGCATATAGACTTTTCAGATTGGCTTCTTCACTTAGTCATATGCATTTAAGTTTCCTCTATGTCTTTTTATAGCTTGATAGCTCATTGATTCTTAGAGCTGAATAATATTCCATTGTCTGGATGTACTACAGTTTATTTGTTCACCTGTTGAAGGATATGTTGGTTGCTTCCAAACCTTAATAATTATGGATAAAGCTGCATGTGCAGATATTTACATGAATATAAGATCTCAATTCATTTGGGTAAACACCAAGGAGTGCAGTAGCTAGATCTTATGGTAAGAGTATGTTCAATGACTATACCATTTTACAACCTCACCAGCAGTAAATGAGAGTCCCTGTTGCTCCACATCCTCACCATCATTTATGTTGTCAGTATTTTGGATTTTGGTCATTGTAATAAATGTGCAATGGTATCTTGTTATTTTAATTTGTAATTCTCTAATGACATATGATATTGAACATCTTTTCATATGCTTACTTACCATCTCTATATCTTCTTTGGTGAGGTGTTTGTTTGAATCTTTTGATCATTTTTTAGTTAGATTGTTCATCTTTTTATTATTGAGGTTTTTTGTTTTGTTTTCTAATTTTATTTTATCATATTAGTCACCATACATTACATCATTAGTTTTTGATGTAGTGATCCATGATTCATTGTTTGCGTATAACACCCAGTGCTCCATGCAATATGTGCCCCCCTTAATACCCATTACCGGGCTAATGCATCCCCCCACCCTTCTCCCCTCTA
>NW_027683735.1:0-370 GCF_054177405.1 Leptonychotes weddellii | reverse complement strand
GGCATGAAAATGATTGTCCTAGAACTACGTCCTGGCGGTGGGAAGAAGGGGTGGTGCATTCACTGTTAAACTGGTCAGCGCTCAGAAATGCACACGGAGTCCAAAGGAAGATGTGGAAGAGGCTTTCGCTGTGTTTTCAAGTAGTATTGTTCAATTCAACACAATCTGTGGCTGTGTGTGTGTGTGTGTGTGTGTGTGTGTGTCTAATCTCCACCACTTTGAAGCTATGTGACCAGGAGACTCACTTCACCCAACAGAGCCTCATCTGTTTAATGGGGATAATCAGCCCTCCCTCCACGGGTGGCAGAAAGGATTACCTCAAAGGATATAAAGCATCTAAAAGATCTCATATGTAATACATCCTTCGTGG
>NW_027683734.1:0-370 GCF_054177405.1 Leptonychotes weddellii | reverse complement strand
GAAGAACACGGAATTGGTAAATGAAGTGTGACAACACAGTGCTTTTATGCCCTTCAGAAAGTTATTTATGTACAGTAAAAGCTCAAATCAATGTGACAGCTTGTTTTTAAGAGGCCATCTCCAGGCCAACCTCTTTGCCATTAATGTTTGGATCCGAAATGAGTTCTGTGGTGGTAGTTTCTAAAACACTGAAAAGTCAATGTGAACTACTATGATTTCAGAACCAGCAAGTACAGCTGCCCAGAAACAGTTGGAGTCTTGAAGATCAATTGTGTTCGGAGCAGAAATAGTTGCAAGAAACACTTTTGTTTTACTGAGAGCTGGTGTGATATAATATTATGTGTGTGCCTTGGCGGGGAAAGGAGAGTTT
>NW_027683733.1:0-370 GCF_054177405.1 Leptonychotes weddellii | reverse complement strand
TGGCCAAGGGTGTGGAATGAGGTGGAATTTAGGCCAGAGCCAGAAGTCAACTTTTACAATAGGTAGAGAAAAAGTAGTCTTAGAAACAGAAGAAAGAAGAAGAAAAAGAAAGAGGTTTTACTGAATACCAGGAAAGTATAAGCCACTTTGCCAGGTAAATAAAATATTCCTAGTTAGAAGCCTGTAAAAAAAAAAAAAAAGAAAGAAATATTTTCACTCAATTTATTATTTATAGACAAGGAAAATACTAGGTTTTTACTCTTTCACCTTTGAAGTATGTGATCTGAGCATCATTAAAAAGTGCCATCATCTGTCCATCGACAGATGAATGGATAAAGAAAATGTGGTGTATATATATATATATATATAT
>NW_027683732.1:0-370 GCF_054177405.1 Leptonychotes weddellii | reverse complement strand
TTTTTTTTTTTTAAAGATTTTATTTATTTATTTGAGAGAGAGAGAATGAGAGACAGAGAGCATGAGAGGGAGGAGGGTCAGAGGGAGAAGCAGACTCCCCGCCGAGCAGGGAGCCCGATGTGGGACTCGATCCCGGGACTCCAGGATCATGACCTGAGCCGAAGGCAGTCGCTTAACCAACTGAGCCACCCAGGTGCCCCCATATCCTAGAGATTTTAATCCATCAAAATTTCAGTGTTCTTTCCTTTGAATTTATATTCAATTCATAAAGTTTTTCATCGGCTCTTGTAAAAACAGTTTGGGCACATACCTGGAATAAACATTCACCTAACATGAACAGGTTTAATGGGCTCGTCACTATCCCCAACAA
>NW_027683731.1:0-370 GCF_054177405.1 Leptonychotes weddellii | reverse complement strand
CTCCCGAGATGTCTGGTCAATGGAGAGGCCCAGCGGCTTCAGAGACTCTTCTCATGCTCTGCTCCCCAGTTCCCTTGGAGCCCAGACTGTCAGATCTGGCCGGGGAGCCGGAGGCCGGACTCCCCCCCAGGAGCTGCCCCACCCAGCCCTAAAACCGTCTTGCACTTCCTCTCCGGATTGTCCCACCTCTCTGAGCCTCAGCTTCCTGATCTGTGAAGTGGGCACAGCTTACTCCTGTCTGGTGTGTTGTTGAGAAAATTCAGGAGCCTGTTTCAAAGGGCTTGCCCGCTTCGGGGACCCAGTACCAGGGAGCAGTGGTCAGTGATCTGCCAATCCTGGGTGGTGCCTCCAGGGTCTGGTGGCGGTGGCT
>NW_027683730.1:0-370 GCF_054177405.1 Leptonychotes weddellii | reverse complement strand
GCTGGCTACTGGGCAGCTGGGAACAACGCCGACGCAGGACAGGCTGCAACTGGTGTTTTGCTGGGTCCCACGCTGCTCTCTGTCCACAGAGAAGTAAAATGTGTATGCGGCAGTGGCCGACAGAGCTCCGGGGAGGACACCGATTGGAACACATGCCCCGCGGCCCCATGCTCATCAGCCAACACGCAGGCGAAACTCGTGTGAGGCAGCTCGCTGAGAGGTGGGCTCGGACAGCCTGATGCAGGGACGCTCAGGGTGGGGCCAGCCTGACTGCTGTAGACACACCACGGACCGCCACTTACTGAGCCACTGTTGTAAACACTACTCATCTTTCCTAAGTGCTTGAAAGAGTAGGAAATCACGTTATTCT
>NW_027683729.1:0-370 GCF_054177405.1 Leptonychotes weddellii | reverse complement strand
TAGGACTCTAAAATCTGGCAGGATCTCCAGTGAGAGGGTGTCCTAAATTTCCTTAAATGCTTCAGTGGGCCTGGTCTAGCATTCTTCAGGGGTGCAGGAGACATTCAGTTAGTTTTTGATTTTTCTCAAAAGGAATTTTCCCATGAATTGTGGATGAATTGGTGTGTTTGTGGGGGGTAAGGAGGGATTTCCTACTCTGCCACATTGCTGATGTGGCTCCTAGCATTAAGTATTGATGCATGCTGCTATGTGGTTGAATCTTGAAAACATTAGGCTAAAGGAGAGAAGTCAGTCACAAAAGACCACATCCTTATTCCCCTCCCCCTACACCTAGGTAACCATTAATCTACTTTGTGCCTCTAAAGATTTG
>NW_027683728.1:0-370 GCF_054177405.1 Leptonychotes weddellii | reverse complement strand
GTCACAAAAATAACCAAATTCTCCTGTCAATTGCGTTATAATGAACTCTTGTCACATCTTTAATCATGGCCATTTTAAGTCTTTTGTCATTTGAAGACAATTACTGTTTTACTGTTCTTGCTTTGGCAAAGTGTTGCTGCAAAAGTGCTTCATCTTCAAGGAAATTCATGGAAAAGACTGACAAGTTTCTGATAACTGAAATCAATTTGCTTTCATGTGGGAGGGACAATAATAAACCTTTCAAATGCTTCCCCAAGGCTATCTGCATAGCCCCACCACTGGCTGGAGACCTGCCCCTGTTCTCCTTTCCCACATTGATAAAATGGGCCTATTACATTGGTGATATAATGTTAACAGGTGAAAATTTGCC
>NW_027683727.1:0-370 GCF_054177405.1 Leptonychotes weddellii | reverse complement strand
TTGCCTAACAATCAACTTCACCTTTATCCTTCACTGTTAACAAAGGAAAAAAATCCTTTTGTTTTTTTAAGCAAACTTGAGCGCTGTGAATTCTGTAAGACTGTTGAATCACAGATCTGTACCTGTGAAACAAATAATACATTATATGTTAAAAAAAAAAAAAAAGAAGAAGAAGATAGCAGGAAGGGAAAAATGAAGGGGGGGAAATCGAAGGGGGAGACGAACCATGAGACACTATGGACTCTGAGAAACAAACTGAGGGTTCTAGAGGGGCAGGGGGTGGGGGGATGGGTTAGCCTGGTGATGGGTATTAATGAGGGCACGTTTTGCATGGAGCATGGGTATTATACAGAAACAATGAATCATGGAA
>NW_027683726.1:0-370 GCF_054177405.1 Leptonychotes weddellii | reverse complement strand
TCACTCATCAACTTGAAGATGCCATCGTCTGTAAGATGTACCAGTATTTTTGTTGTATTAGAAAAGAAAAAACACTGCAAATAAATGCTTTTAAAAACAGAATTTTATTTCATACTGATGGAAGAAGTCTTTTAGATTTCCTTGCTCTCTCCCTCCCTCCCTCCCTCCCTTCCTTCCTTCCTTCCTAGTTGGGGGTGGGCAGAGAGAATCCTCAAGCGGACTCCCTGCTCAGCAGGAAGCCCTATGTGGGGCTTGATCTCAGGACACCAGAAGGTGTCACAGGAAGGTTTTTAGATGCCAATCAGAGTCTGTATTCTGTCCTCCAAAGGCCCTTAATTGGTTTATTAATGGAAACATCCAGGAGTTGCAG
>NW_027683725.1:0-7291 GCF_054177405.1 Leptonychotes weddellii | reverse complement strand
TTTTAAAGATTTTATTTATTTATTTGACAGAGACAGAGACAGCGAGAGCAGGAACACAAGCAGGGGGAGTGGGAGAGGGAGAGGGAGAAGCAGGCTTCCCGCCGAGCCGGGAGCCCGATGCGGGACTCGATCCCAGGACCCTGGGATCATGACCTGAGCCGAAGGCAGTCGCCCAACCAACTGAGCCACCCAGGCGCCCTCTCTCTGTTTTATCAAGGAGAAAACCTCAGAAAAATCAAGGTTTAGAGAGATTAAGTAACTTGTCCAAGTTGACACAGTTTTCAAACACCAAGAAGGTTTATGAACTTCTGATGGCAAAATCAGGCCTCATAACCACTATGTCTGTTAGTGGTATCATTATTATATCATTGTAAACTGTATAAATCTTTCATATGTTGAGTTTAAAGATATATCAGTACTAATTTTCCCACTTACTCAGCTTATTATGTCTAGAATATAAACTGTCTTTGGAAAGCAAGCCGCTGTCTCAAAGACCATTCACAGTGGTCTGGAATTGCACATCAGTTGAATTTCCACACTATCATTTATCTGATTTCTTTTCAGTTCTTCTTTGATATAAAGAAGAATGTTATTAGAGAGTGGGAAGGTGACAGTGACAAGCTGACAACAGTTTTGGCACTCTGTATTGAAACCAACGGTGCTGGAAATCACAGAATGGCTCCGTGTCAAGAGTCACAACTGAAGAGTATTTTTAATAAATTTGTTTAATAAAGTAGAAAAGTGAATAATGTTATATTATTGTACAAAACACTTTTTATTAAAACAAAAAACAAACCCGGTCACTTCAAACAATACGCTCTTCAGTGTCCTTGCAAATTTCCTTAGGGGGACGTACTGCATTCCTAGGGTTGGATTCTCCACATTTTGTATTATTGAAGCAATGAGACACTGACTTCTGAGTAATAACATGTTGTACTCTTAGGGTTAATACATTCTTATTACTACTCCACCTTAGAACACACAGTTTTTTAGTAGTGAGGGGTGTCAGAATAAGTCTATAAGGTTTATGACAAGTATGTATATCCTTTTTTTTGCTTATATGCTCACACGTTTCTTAGTTTCAGCTGACAGTCCATGGGGGGAATTACTGCTTTTGTTTCTTTGCATCCAGTAGTTACAATATTGAACAGTTTTATGAAACTAAGATTCGTTTGGAGTATTCCTAGCTCAATTTTTATAAATAATTCTTGGCAGCCAGATTTACGGGAAGACCAGTTTAACTTTCTTACAGATGATTCTGTTAATTGACTGGGGGTGGGGGAAACTGTAGTCTGTGGAGCTGCAAAGAACTTCAGAAGTTATTAGATCTCTTTGCTTTGCAAATGAGGAAGCTGAGGCCCCGTAGGTAAAATGACAGCTGAGTGCCAGGGCCCCAACACAGCCCAGTCCTTCTGACACAAGGCTCCTGTGCTCTTTTCCCTAGAATCCTCTCGTTTCTGAAGAATCTGTCCAGATATGGGTTAAAGAAGAGTTTAAGTACCTACAGGTTTCTTTTTCCATCCCATCATTTCTGGTTTTTTATTATTGTGTATCTTAGATATGCCAACGTCAAGAAGTGTAGTAATGAGGGTCGTGCCTTGATGCAATTGGATTTTCAACAGTTTTTAATGAAACTTGAAAAACTAACAGATATTAGACCCATTCCTGATAAAGAATTTGTGGAAACCTATATTAAAGCCTACTATCTAACCGAGAATGACATGGAACGCTGGATCAAAGAGCACAGGGTGAGAGCTGGAAAACAGTTAAATTTTTATTCCTTTTCCTTTGTGCTGTTCTTGTCTGGTGTATTATATAATTCAAAATCATGAGAGTGAAATATAAAGCATCAGCTGATTCTTTGCCATATTCACACTGTGTCTATGCAGTGCCCTTTGTGTAATCGAATCCTTTTGAGATCTTTCTGAACTGCAGCAGTAATTATCTGGAATGGTAGCCAGAGTCTGAACTTTAGCTGTGTTTATCCTGCAACTGTGTTGTGGGAGAAGGCTGAAGTTGGTTACCATCAAGACAAATTGAAGACAGCAACATTGAAGTGATTCACAAGCTAACGTCTGTTATATAACTTAAACCTTGTAGCTCTCAACAGTGAGTTGCTGTCATCCTGACCACACTGACATATATTAGTGATGATTGAATATATTAATATTTAAATGGCTAAATTTAACTTCCTCCTACATTAGATTTTACCTTGAGTATAGATGTGATTATTTTTCTTTTGTGTGGCTATAAAAATAAGTAGAGAAAAGTATTATTTATTAAGTGTTATTTAGGATGCTGAATTTTTGACACAGTTCAACTCAACATCAACATCTATCACCAGAGCATGCTCAGTATGGGGAGCTTTCCTAATATGATTGTTCTATCGTTTGTCTAGGTAGGCAGTATGGGAAGACAGATTTAATGAAAATATGGGAAGTATTAAAATTATCACCTCATTTTATTCCTTCAGTAACTCTAGTGATCACATTTACTTATGCTATAAACATCATGGGTAAAAGCTAAGTAATTTTTATTTCATTTGACTGGGTGAGGAAATAAGGAATTATTTATACTTTATCAGCCTCATCCAGTCTGGTTTCGATACTCTAGAAAAATGAAATGAATATTAGCCTGAATTTTGTGGAAATGTGCCCACTATGGGTCAGTTTCATATCTTTAGAAGCAAAATAGAAATGTACATATTATTTTCAGTGATTTTTATCAGTACACCAGAATTGAGAAAAATGTCGTCCCTTTTAGTCCCATTGACTTCTGACATTTGAAAACCAGAATGCTAAACCCAGGAACAGATGGACTGCTGAATGTTGCTGGAATCCATTTAGTAAAGTAAGCTGTAAACTCTTAAAGGTTGCTACTGAGGAAGGTATTTAGGGAAAGAGTACAAGTAACTGAGGAGAAAAAGCACAGCTCTTAGATATCCATTATTTGATGCAAGAAAGATACCAATTTTCGGGTTTCCTCTTTTAATATAGTGCACCAAAATTTTTAACTTAGCATTTTGTGAGAACTTTAACTAGCTGATATTTGTAATTCGGTGAAATTTTCTCAGGAACCGACTATTCTGTCTTCCAGGACAGTGTCTGGCTCAGTGCTTGATGACAGTGGATACTTGTTAAATGTTGACTGATTAAGAGAATTTATCAGATGCTAGCAGGTGCTCTCAGAGCTCAGATACACAAACTGAATAGTTTGCTGAATTTTTATAATGAACTTTTTATCATATTTTGAAATTGTGCTATCTTTAGGTGGTTACCTCCAGTGAAGACAGATGACTTTTCTTCTTAGATGATAGTATAAAGCTCTCTCTTTTCCTTATCTGAACTCTTGTTATTCATCCTCCAGAACGAGATCAATATGCAAACCTTTCTGGTGAATCCCTATTCATTCTTTTCCTAGGAACTCATTATCTGAAATTCAGGAACCAAATAGATTTGTACAGCATAAAAGATTTAGTCTTAATTTTACTTACTAGCTATAATGACAATATGAGGGTTTAAAAGCCAGTAGCTTTCTGATCTTTGTTACCTTACTCATTTATCATATTTCAGAAAAGTTGTTCTATGGTTAGAGATTTTTTTCCTTTCACTTAAAATGTTTGCAAAATGTAGAGTGCCAGAAAATAACTATTTAGTAGCATTTTAAAATTTTGAGAGGTCAATATATTTTAATAACTTAATAAAGACTGTCACAGAAACAAGCATAAAGTGTGTGGTCTTAAAAGTAGCAAAAGCATAGGCATGTCAGATTACTCTGCCATATTGAAGAGATTCTAGTCCTTTCTGTTTTGATGTATCCTGCGGCGTCCTTATTGTTATTACGGCTGAGTAAACAACTTGTTTCCATGTCTCAAACTATAATTTCCTCTGCTTTTCACTGATTTGTCGTGCTCGGTCACTATCCACTGAAAACTGAGTATCTGCCTGTTCTTTCCTTGCATTGATCAAATACATGTCTTTCAGTGTACTAAATTTGGATCTTTTTTTTTTTTCTCGAGCAGGAGTATTCAACGAAGCAGCTGACCAATCTGGTAAATGTTTGCCTGGGATCCCATATCAATAAGAAAGCAAGACAAAAACTTCTAGCTGCTATAGATGATATAGATAGACCCAAAAGATAATGAACACATTCTTTTTTCTCAATGGCATTGATCTTCTCTCAACATATATGACATGAAAGCCAATTTTTCATGCACTCCTGACTATTGTCTGCTAAGAAATCTTTGTGCATGTTCTTTCCAACTGGAAAGTGGAAAACACTGAAGTTCGTGTGGTGTTCTCAAATGACTTTTATATGCTCTGATCCTTCTCTTCAACTTTTAGTCTCATTTGTTGTATTCTTTTTCTGAAATGATATCATTGCCTTGTCATAAGTATTGTTATGTGACTACAGTTATACATTTTACTGAAGAATGCACTGTAAGTATATAATTAGAAGGAACAGTGATAATGCATCCATGGGCAGTTTTTGGAGAATGAATTTATGTTGGTATTTTTTTTACCCTCTCTACTTGGTTCTTAATACATAAGTGAGAGGGTTTTGTACAGTATCTCCTAATTATGAGCACTGCATGAGAATTGAAAAGTACATGTAAGCAAAATAGCTGAAAAATCAGTATGTTCTCTGTGTTTTTAAATGTCAGAGTTTATGTCGGGGTTAATTTGGTTGTAACAGTGATCATAAATGATGAAATTGAATAAATATTATACTCTACCATGGTCCGCCTATGTAAGACTAAATTTTGATATTGTTCCACGGCAGGCAGAATTTATGAAACTGTAACAGAACTTTTCAGTGTGTTCTAACAATTTTAATGATATTACATCCTGGTACCAGTGGTGAAAAGTAATTTCATTGGATGTACCTTTTCAGAGCCTGAGTAGCACCCCGAATAGTGATTATGGGATTTTTTTTTTTCTTTTCTTTTTCTTTTTTTTTTTTTTAATATGGGATATTTTTTCACATAAGCTTTGTTCTCTGAATTCTGCTTCTGTCTTAAGACAGGAAAACCTGGCTTAGCTGAGTTAGGGGAAGAACTGTTAGTAGTCAAGCATAAGTTTATGGTCATATGTTCACCTTTCTTAGAGATCTGCTTTGTATCACAGATGTAAAATAATGTGATCTAGCTAGGGGTAAACTTTGGAACTCAGTCTTTAGTAACTGTGTACTTTGCTTTGAAACCAGAGATCTTCTGTCAACATATACGACATAAAAATCAGTTTCCCATTCACTCCTGCCAACTGTCTTTTATGGAATTTTTTGCATGTTCTTTGTGACTGGAGAGTAGAAGACTCTTAAGTTTGTGTGGTTTTGGTCCAGGTGTACTGGGCATGACCTATAACATCAGTAGCTCCCAGAATCCTGAAGCATCATCCCGTGAGAAATGGGCCTTGTGTCCTGTGAGTCTTCTGGGAACTGAGATGCGGAAGTGGAGGGCGAAGGGTGGTACGTGATCAAGCATAGAGGCGAATAAGGAGGGAGGGGATTGCCACTCAGTGTCTGCCTTTCCCTGCAGATATTCATAACTGGCACAGTATACTAGAAAGTGCTTTTAGAATCTATCTCTGTGCAGGTGTTAGTATGTGTGTCTGTACGATGAGCTTTTTCTTTTCAGCCTCTGCAGTTCATTCACTGTCAGTATTGCCAGTAAAACTTTCCTTTTGTTAAAAGGTATGGGCTTGATGCTGTAATGGTCTACTTGTGGCATTAGAATGTGTACTTGTAAGGCAGATTCTGCCAGTAGCTGTTATCCATATACAGCCACCGGAAGAAAACGAATATGAAATAAGCTTGGTCCTTGTTTAAATGACACATTCAGCTGGGACATAAAGAGCTAATCAGTCTCATTTATTTCTCAGTTGATTAAGAGCTGCTTGTTTCTTTTTTACATGGACTTTATAGTTGGCTTTCTTTAATTTCTAGTTTAGTTTGCCCTAGGTAGTATGGACAGCAATTACCTACCGGGTAGAGTGTTTTCCAGGATGATAGGAATTGATACAAAAGAATTACTTGTTAGGGAATCAGCCATGCAGTCAGACAGACCTTTTAACTTACCCATACATTGCTTTGATAAATATTTTTGAAAAAGCTTTTTTTTTTCTTAATTTCAGGGTAGCTTTTAATAAGTGCTTATTAACATCAAAACAGTAACAGGATACTTGAGTTGTGAAATTACCTAATAACAAGAGAGTTACCAGACATTTCTCAAATACATTATGCAGTGATAATGAATTATAACCATATAACATTTTGTGAAACTAATTTTAAGATAAATAGAATTGAAAAGCGTGAGAATATAAATCGAATTATCTGTATTCCAAAATTTTTACTGTTACAAAAATTTCTTTTTGTGTCTAAGTTTTCCTGAACTTTGACATTTTATATGAAAGTATCCTATGAAATTCAAGATTTTAAGTTAATGTGGGAGCATGGTAAAATAGCATTCCCTGATAAAGAATGATTATTTCTATAAATATATTGTCTTGCATTTTAAAATGCTAGGGAGATACATAGCAGTTCAAATGAACTAGTTTGCTTCAGTTTATAAAGCCTACAGAGATCTTATAAGTTCACTTTGACTAGTAAGCTCATGTGCTCAACTTACAAAATGAAATAGAATTTTGCTTGAAGCCAGGACCATATGGTATTTTATCATATCTTTAAGCAGAATTTCCTTTGAAAATTTCTATTTAGCCGAGTGCTAAAGTGAAACTTTAAGTTAGATTGAATAGCTTTTTCTTTACCTGCTCACTGAAATGTAGTCATAAAAAAGACTTGTAATTCAATTCACTTTGAAAGCATAGTTATCTTTTGTAATGAAAAATTGGACCTGAAGATGAAATACAAATTGTGCTCAGAGCAAAATGAAGAAGTCCTGGGGAAAAATACTTATATTTCTATATTTATTCTTTGGAGTAATTTTAATACAGACTTGGTAGTTAAGACAAATGATATTTAACTCTTGAGAATGATTAATGACAAGAAAATTATTAATACTCTGGTATGATCTTTGTAAATATTAAGACCAGTGCAGCTTTCTGCAGATATTCTCTTTTAGTATTATGGAAAATATTTGCTCAATTCTTATCCACAAATTTTTTTTTAAAATTTTTTAATTCTTATATTATCCCCATACATTACATCATTAGTTTTAACCAACTGAGCCACCCAGGCGCCCCATACATCATTAGTTTTAGATGTAGTGTTCCATGATTCATTGTTTGTGCATAACACCCAGTGCTCCATGCAGAACGTGCCCTCCTCAATACCC
>NW_027683724.1:0-370 GCF_054177405.1 Leptonychotes weddellii | reverse complement strand
CTGTGATCCGCGGCACAGTCGGGCCACTGTTCCTCCAGCAGGGACCAAACAAGCAGCAGATCCGGGGAGACTCCCCTTCCTCCCCAGGGAGGAGTGGTGCGGGAGCGCACCGCAGGGATCTGCTGGGTTTGGAGACTCCACACGGGGTCGGGTGCCAGAGATAGAAATGCTCAGTCACAGGCTGGGTGAGCACGGAGTGCGGCCGGAGACCAGGGAGACGGGAGTGATTGACTGCTTTTCTCTGAGGGCTCACTGAGGAGCGGGGCCCGAGTTCTTGGCTCATCCAGGGCAGAGATTGGGAGGCCGCCATTTTCACTCTCCGCCTCCAGCACTGCACGGAAAGCTTGCAGGGAACAAAAGCTCCCGAGAG
>NW_027683723.1:0-370 GCF_054177405.1 Leptonychotes weddellii | reverse complement strand
TTTTTTTTTTTTAAAGATTTTATTTATTTATTTGACAGAGAGAGACACAGTGAGAGAGGGAACACAAGCAGGGGGAGTGGGAGAGGGAGAAGCAGGCTTCCCGCCCAGCAGGGAGCCCGACGCGGGGCTCGATCCCAGGACCCTGGGATCATGACCCCAGCCGAAGGCAGACACTTAATGACTGAGCCACCCAGGCGCCCCCTGGCTGGCTGTTTTTGCTGATCTTCTGGGGGAGGGGCCTGTTGCCATGGTTCCCAAATGTCTCCGCAGGAGCCAGAATTGCCCCACCCTTGCCCCGGCCGGGCTAAGTAATCTGCTCGGGTTTGCTCTCTGGGAGCTTTTGTTCCCTGCAAGCTTTCCATACAGCTTT
>NW_027683722.1:0-370 GCF_054177405.1 Leptonychotes weddellii | reverse complement strand
CCCACGTGCCTCTGTGTGTCCTCTTTGGAGAAATGTCTGTTCATGTCTTCTGCCCATTTTAAATTGGATTGTTTGGGGGTTTTTTGGTGTTGAGTTGTATAAATTCTTTATATATTTTGGATACTAAACCTTTATTGAATATGTCACTTGCAAATATCTTCTCCCATTCAGCAGGTTGTCTTTTAGTTTTGTTGATTGTCTCCTTTACTGTGCAGAAGCTTTTTATTTTGATGTAGTCCCAATAGTTTACTTTTGCTTTTGTTCCCCTTGCCTCAGGAGACATATTTAGAAAGATGTTGTTAAAGCCAATATCAGAGAAATTACTGCGTATGCTCTCTTCTAGGATTTTTATGGTTTTAGGTCTCACATT
>NW_027683721.1:0-370 GCF_054177405.1 Leptonychotes weddellii | reverse complement strand
GATAATATTACTGCCTTGTTTTCATACCCTGTCTTTCTTCTGAATAGCTCTCAACATGTTATGACATTTTTCTTCTTAATGTCTATTAAATGCCCTCAGCATGCTCAGTGCTGTTGAAAGACTATGAAAGACACAATTCTCACCAATAAGGGACATGCATATTAATAGACAAGAGACATAAACATGCTTTTTTTTTTTTCTAAAGTTTTTTTTTTTTTAAAGATTTTATTTATTTATTTGAGAGAGAGAGAATGAGAGACAGAGAGCACGAGAGGGAAGAGGGCAGAGGGAGAAGCAGACCCCCTGCTGAGCAGGGAGCCCGATGCGGGACTCGATCCCGGGACTCCAGGATCATGACCTGAGCCGAAGG
>NW_027683720.1:0-370 GCF_054177405.1 Leptonychotes weddellii | reverse complement strand
GTGCCCCGGTGTCACCTTCACTCACCTTGCCCCCCACCGCACCCCAGCTCCAGCAAGCACCGTCTGTCCTCCGTGTCCATGAGCTCAGGGGTTTCTTCATTCAGTTTTAACTGCAGTCTTGTAATAAAACGCCCGGTCCAACTCTGCTCTGTGGAGCCAGAGGCTTTCACTGTGGTCCATTACTTTATAAAATGTTGTACGGCCCCGCCACTTGATTTCTGAAAAAAAAAAAAAAAAAAAGCTGTATTTTATAAAGGTGTGCGGTTGACCCCTGAACAATGCAGGGTTGTCGGGGCACCGCCCCCGGCACAGCCAGAAATCTGCATGTTAACTTCTGACTCCCCAAACACCTCACTGCTAACAGCCCACT
>NW_027683719.1:0-370 GCF_054177405.1 Leptonychotes weddellii | reverse complement strand
GAGAGGCAAATACAGCAACACAAATTGGAAACCAGAAAACATTTGGATGAATGGTTATTGACTTATGAGTGGTACTAAAGACCAGAGAAAACTGTAAACCAGAGATGGGGGAGGCCAGCTCCAGGCACACTGATGATTTAGCACCTTGAAAAAACTTGAAAATTGAAGGCAGCAGGTACAGGTAATAGTAGGGGAGCAGGTGATGTTGAAAGCAGGGGTAGTGTTTTAGTGACTTTCAGATCATATGCCACACTCTATAGAGTTGCTTACTCTTCTTGACTCTTCATGGCCAAAGATGAAATTTACTTCATGGAGATTGGCAGAGACACTTTAATCCCAGAAGCACTACTTACAGCTGAGGAGGGGCTAT
>NW_027683718.1:0-370 GCF_054177405.1 Leptonychotes weddellii | reverse complement strand
CACATCTCCACATCCTGTTGCTGGTGGGGGGGAATAGGGCATGTTTCCATTACATTGAAGTGTAGAACCTCAGAATACTCTGTTCACAAGAGACTTTAATTCCTTAGACAGCTGTCCAGTGGCTAAGGTCATTAAACGTGGATTACTGAGGCAGCTCTTCATAAGCCAGTTGATAGAATTACTAGATTTGATGATGAACAGAATTTTTCTGGTACATTTCGGAAAGCACCGTAGAGCCCGTACACACCGCAGGGACCCTGCCAGATTGCTAAAGGGGAATTGACAGTGGTTCTATGGATTAACTATCACTACATACGGCCTACTAAAGATCCCGTGTGCCTGAGGGAGAATCTAGGTCACTGTTTTTTTT
>NW_027683717.1:0-370 GCF_054177405.1 Leptonychotes weddellii | reverse complement strand
TTTTTTTAAAGATTTTATTTATTTATTTGAGACAGAGAGAATGAGAGAGAGAGAGAGAACACATGAGGGGGGGAGGGTCAGAGGGAGAAGCAGGCTCCCTGCCGAGCAGAGAGCCCGATGCGGGACTCGATCCAGGGACTCCAGGATCATGACCTGAGCCGAAGGCAGTCGCTTAACCAACTGAGCCACCCAGGCGCCCTTGCCTTGTTTTTCTTCTTAACTGGGTCTTGTTTTGAACCTTTCATGATAAAAGTTTCCTGAGGACATTGGGCTGAAGTTTTGGCGCACTCTGCTTGTTTTTCCAAGTGGGCTTTGTCCATGTATGGCTTACACCAGGAAAACGATTTCACCGAATCTTGAACTCCGTCTC
>NW_027683716.1:0-370 GCF_054177405.1 Leptonychotes weddellii | reverse complement strand
TGGCAGTCCCCCTTCCCTGTGGCTGCTCCCCTTCCCCATGACTGCCCCCTTTCCTGTGGCTGCCCCTTCCCCGTGGCTGCCCCCTTCCCCGTGGCTGCCCAGGGGCCCAGGCTTCCCAAGCTCATGGTCCCGGCTTCCCCCACGGCTTCCCAGAGGGACTCCCGCTCCCGCTCAGGGACTGGAGGAAGGCGCCCTCCCTCTCCCTGCGGCTGAGTGAGCCCTGCATCTGCCATCACTGTGAACACAGGGGGTTGGACAGCAGGGTTTAATGGCATCACACCTGGGGAGGGGGTCTCTATGCCGCCGCAGCTGGTCGTCTGTGGGACCAGGTCCGACCGGCCCAGGCAGCAGGCCCCTCCCTGACGGTGTC
>NW_027683715.1:0-370 GCF_054177405.1 Leptonychotes weddellii | reverse complement strand
TGACAGCCTAGCTGGATATAGTATTCTTGGCTGCATATTTTTCTCATATAGTGCTCTGATTGTATCATGCCAGGTCTCTGTGGATAGGTCTGTTGCTAGTCTAATGTTTCTACCATTGTATGTTACAGATCTCTTGTCTCATGCTGCTTTCAGGATTTTCTCTTTGTGTCTGAGACTCATAAGTTTTACTATTAGATGTCGGGTGTTGACCTATTGTGACTGATTTTGAGGGGGTTCTCTGTACTTCCTGGATTTTGATGCCTGTTTCCTTCCCCAAATTAGGGAAGTTCTCTGCTATAATTTGCTTCAGTATACCTTCTGCCTCTCTTTCTCTTTCTTCTTCTTCTGGGATCCCAATTATTCTAATATT
>NW_027683714.1:0-7291 GCF_054177405.1 Leptonychotes weddellii | reverse complement strand
AAAAATAAGGGTTGATATGATGAAGGGATGGAATATGATTGTAAAGATGAAAATTATAAAAAATTTTATAAAAGGAATTGATTAAGAAGTTGTTTGAAAAAAGAAAGAAGAGGATTAAAAAAAAAAAGAATAAAAAAGGGAGAGAATGTGATCAGGCAGGAGAGTCGAACAAAACCATACACTAGAGATTTAGGGTATATTTTGATCTGTTAGAAGAAACTATCTCAAAATTTTAAAGAGAGAACAACTTATATATATATGCCAAAAATAAGGGTAACTACTATGAAGGGATAGAATATGACTCTAAAAATGAAAAATAAAAATTTTTTAAAAAAGGGATTGATAAGATGTTGGTTGAAAAAGGGAAAAAGAAAAATTCAAAAAAAAAAAAGGCAGTTAAGAAAAAAATTAACTTTGAAAGACTAAAGAATCATGGTAAAAAAAGCCATGGATTATATGTGCATTATTCCCCTAGCACTGGAGTTTTGCAGTTCTCACTGATGGGTAAACTTGGTCTTGGCTGGCTGTTCTTGCTGATCTTCTGGGGGAGGGGCCTGTTGCCATGGTTCCCAAATGTCTTTGCCGGAGGCGGAATTGCCCTGCCCTTCCCCGGTCTGGGCTAAGTAATCTGCTCAGGTTTGCTCTCAGGATCTTTTGTTCCCTGCAAGCTTTCAGTACAGCTTTGGAGGCTGAGAGTGAAACTGGCGGCCTTCCATCTCCCTCCCGGAGGAGCTAAGAACTCAGGGCCCCGCTCCTCAGTGCGCCCCCAGAGAAAAGCAGTCAATCACTCCCGTATTCCCAGTCTCTGGCTGCACTCCACGCTCACCCGGCCTGTGACCCAGCGTTTCTATCTCTGGCACCTGACTCGGTGTGGAGTCTCCAAACCCAGCAGTTCCCTGCGGTGCACTCCTGCGCCGCTCCTCCCAGGGGAGAAAGGGGAGTCTCCCCGGATCTGCCGCTTGTTGGGTCCCTGCTGGAGGAGCAGTGGCACGACTGTGGCCCAAATCACAGTTTATGGCAACCCCGAGCTGACAGCCCGTCTTCTCGACTCTGTCTCTGCAGCTGGCTTCCCCGCTCCAATACCTGGGAGCTCTGCTGCAGTCAGACACCCCCAGTCTTTCTGTGACCCCAAGGGTCCTGAGACCACACTGTCCCATGAGGGTTCTACCCCCCGCTTAGCCACTGGAGCGACGTCCCTCAGCGGAGTAGACTTCTAAAAGTTCCGATTTTGTGCTCCTTGGCTCTATGACTTGCCAGAAGCGGCCGTCGGAGGCCCCCTCCCCCGCTGTCTATCCTCCCCAATATCGCCTCGGATTCACTTCTCCGCACGTCCTACCTTCCAGAAAGTGGTCACTTTTCTGTTCAGAGAGTTGTTGCTATTCTTTTCTTCGATCTCCTGTTGAGTTTGTAGGTGTTCAGAATGGTTTGATCCCTATCCAGCTGAATTCCTGAGATCAGACGAAATCCAGGTCTCCTACTCCTCTGCCATCTTGCTCTGCCCCCCAAAATCAATGCTGTTTTAATGCCTGTTAGCACATCCATTCTGCAGCCCATGGATCAAAGAGTCATTTTGACTTTCAAGTCTTATTATTTAAGAAATACATTACATAAGGCTATATTTGCCATAGATAGAGATTCCTCTAATGGATCTGGGCAAAGTAAACTGAAAACCTTTTGGAAAGAATTCATATCTCAATGTTGCTAAGAACATTCGTGATTTGTGGAAAGAGGTCAAAATAGTAACATTAATAGGAGTTTGGAAGAAGTTGACTCCAACCCTATTGGATGACTTTGAGGGGTTTGAGACTTCAGTGGAGGACATAACTGCAGATGTGGCGGAAAGAGCAAGAGAATTAGAGTTAGAAGTAGAACTTGAAGATATGACTAAACTGCTGCAATCTCATATAAAACTTTACCTTATGAGGAATTGCTTCTTATGGATGAACAAAGAAAGTGCTTTCTTGAGATGGAATCTACTCCTGGTAAAGAAGCTGTGAAGGTTATTGAAATGACAACAAAGGCTTAGAATATTACATAAACTTACTTGATAAAGCAGTGCAGGATATGAGAGGATTGACTCCAGTTTTGAAAGAAATTCTGCTGCAGGTAAAACGCTATCAAACAGCATCACATGCTACAGAGAAATTGTTCGTGAAAAGAAGAGTCCATTGATGTAGTGAACTTAATTGTTGTCTTATTTTAAGAAATTGCCACAGCCACCCTAACCTTCAGCAGCCACCACCCTGATCAGTAGGCAGCCATCAACAGAGGCAAGACCCTCTGCCAGCAAAAAGATTGTGACTCACTGAAAGCTCAAATGATGGTTAGCATTTTTCAGCAGTAAAGTACTTTTTAAAAATGTTTATTTAAATTCTAGTTAGTTAACATATAGTGTAATAGTAGCTTCAGGAGAGCAGTAAGGTATTTTTTTAAAGATTTTATTTATTTATTAAACCTCCCAAGCTCTTTAGTTAGGTATTTAAAAAATACCATATATAGAAACATACTCAGTTTGTTCAACAAATATTTACTAAACATCTACTAAATGTCAGGTACTATGTTGGGTCCTGGACATAAAAGGTGAATAAAATGAAACTCTTGCCCCACGGACCTCACTATAGTATAGGAGAGAGACAGATAGATAATGTGGTATTTGTCTCCTTTATTGGCTTTGTAGGCTTGCTTTCCTTTTTCAGTTCCTTGAATGTAAACTTTCTTTAGAGTTTTCATCTTTGGCCCTTTTCAGATCTTACACTTTTACTTCACATAACCTTATGTTTCAAATATTACGCGATTTCTAGTTCTATATCACTTCCCAGACCTTGCCTGAAATTATCACAAGCCAGGGATGTTAACTTATTTTTATAATAAGTAAAGTATTACTTAAACTTTTTTCCAACTTAAGTTTATATTCATATTTTCTGAAAATATCTTGGTGTTGATATAAAAATAGCTGAATATTTTGCTTTTAATAATATAAAGAAACCTATTTCATTATAATTGCTTTCTGAAATCACATTATAATTGCTGACTAAGTCCCCACTCTAGTCAATTTTTAAATCTTTATTTCCTTTAATGAGGATAAAACAAAAATGAAAGAAAAGGTTTCAGCCTAATGATATACACATACCTAGAAGAATATAAGTCAAAGACATATAACTATATAAAAACAACTTTTGTCTAAGTAGGGTTGGGGACCAAAGAGCCAGAACTGGGCATTTAATATTTCACTGGTTTTTGACTTAAAAAAAAAAAAAAGTTTTATTTATTTACCTAATCTCTACACCCCACATGGGGCTCAAACTCAAAATCCCAATTAAGAGTCACATGCTCCCCCGACTGAGCCAGCCAGGTGCCCCATAGGCCTTTTAACATAACTTATTATGTTTCTACCATTATTTTTAGTATTTTAATACTGAAAGAAGAGCACTATCATGTAGTAAAAAGAAGAATGTAAGTCTTAGCTTTAGTCCTATTCCTTTTCTGCTGCTCTGAGTCTGAGACTCCTTGCAGAAAAATTATGGTGTTGGTATAGATGCTCTCTAATGTTCATTGAAGTTTGAATATTTTATGATCCATGAATGAAGTCTTTTATTTGTAAAATCAATTCTTTTGTGTTTATCTGTATAACAAAAACAACTGAGAAACTATATTTTATTCAAATTGCACTTAAACTTCTATGCTGAATTTTTAGAAAAGAAAATGGTTGATTAAAAACTGAAAACACTGGAGAACACTACCTATCCATTGTCTTTCTACAGGCTGGTCTCCATGTGCTTTTAACCTAAGAGCTTATATGCTTCTCACTGAAAACAGGAAGATGGATGAAGCAGAAATCCCAGAGGTCAGACTGGTTGCTCAGTGATCAATGGATAAATTAATATGGTTTTGACATTTTACATTTAAAAAGATGTTTTCCACAAAGGAAAACATGGTTACAAGACACATTTATTATCTCTCATAAAAAGGACAACAGGACATCAGGCAGACATAGAGTTAACTATTTTCCTCACTCGGTGCTGATAACCCTTTCTTTCTTTTTTCTGCAAGACTTATTTTATTTAAGTCTTTTTTTTTTTAAAGATTTTATTTATTTATTCAACAGAGAGAGTGAGAGAGTACAAGCAGGGAGGAGTAGTAGAGGGAGAGAGAGAAGCAGGCCTCCTGCTGAGTAGGGAGCCCGACGTGGGGCTCGATTCCAAGACCCCGAGATCATGACCCGAGCCGAAGGCAGACACTCAACCATCTGAGCCACCCAGGCACCTCCTTTTTTAAAAAAAATATTTATTTAGGGCGCCTGGGTGGCTCAGTTGGTTAAGCGACTGCCTTCAGCTCAGGTCATGATCCCAGGGTCCTGGGATCGAGTCCCGCATCGGGCTCCCTGCTCTGCAGGGAGCCTGCTTCTCCCTCTCCCACTCCCTCTGCTTGTGTTCCCTCTCTCGCTGTGTCTCTCTGTCAAATAAATAAATAAAATCTTTAAAAAAAAAAAAGATTTATTTATTTATTTGAGAAAGAGAGAGAGAGAGTGGGGGTAGGGGCAGAGGGAGAGAGAATCCTCAAGCAGACTCCCCACTGATCACAGAGCCTGATGTGGGGCTTGATTCCAGGACCCTGAGATCATGACCTGAGCAGAAATCAAGAGCTGAACACTTAACAGACTGAGTCACCCAGGTGCCCCTATTTTATTTATTTGAGAGAGAGAGCACGCATGAGCAGGAGGGGGAGAGGGAGAGAGAATCTCAAGCAGACTCCCTGCTGAGCATGGAGCCTGAGGCAGGGCTTGATCTCATGACCCTGAGATCATGACCTGAGCTGAAACCAAAGGTTGAACACCCAACCAACTGTGCCACCCAGGCGCCCCTGATAATCCTTTCTTTAGTTTAGAGTATTGGTATTTTGACGGACAGGGTAAACACAGTTGATTATTTTCCTTCCCTTTTTTTTTTTTTATGAAAAGGAGGCTTTATACGTGCTTTATTCTATATACCATTAAGATTGATCTTAGAGTTGAGTAGAAATAAGAAGCAAAAAAGCAAAAAGAATGATGATAGTGATTGTGATAATGGTTAATAACCTTTCTCCTTCAGGAAAACCATGTATTTATATTATATGAATCTTACTTGGAAAAAAATGAAAAGAAAAGACAATGGGCAAATACCTCGGTAGTTGATGATTTCTGTCCCAAGCACCGGAGTCATCTCCAGGACTGTGATGAAAGCTTTGTCCATAGACGTTAGAGGAAAAGGAGACATGCGGTGTCTTCTAGCCACCTTGGTGATATCAACAGCACTGTGACCTAAACAGGAAGATAATTAAGACTATGATGCTGAAACAGTGATTACAAAGTGGTAATGTCTTATAATTATCATCAATTCTCATTTTCATATGTCTGTAAATGATCATTACAAGGTAAGAAATTTTCTCCTGCTTCCAAAATATAGCCTGCTTTGGTGGAATATTAAACCAAGTCAGCACTGTTACATTATGTGTCAAAACCTGGTGAAATTTAATGTTATTGGATAATCCTTTTGAGTGCTTACTATGCATTATGGCATTATTCTAATTAATCTTTACAACAACCTTATGGGGAGACATTATTATTATCCTTATTTATAGATGAGGAAAGAGAGGTTTATATATCTTGGCCTAAATCACAGAGCTAGTAACAGCACAGACAGGACTCAAACCGGGGTAGTGTGGCTTCAGAGTTAATGTCCTTAACCACATACTAAACATCGAACACTTAATGAGCTAGTTAGTAAAATGAAATACTCAAACTTGAATTTATTTAGGAGTTCATAGGAAATTTTCTATTTTAAGAAAAGTCACAGGAAAAGATTATTTAGCTACTCACTCCTTATTCACTCTCCTTCATGGCATTAATATTACCCATACATTAAAACTCTTAATTTATATCTCCAATCCTAACCTCTACCTTCAACTCTAGATTTAAATGTCATCTAAACAGCTGGTGGATAAGAATGTGTATCTCCAAACTTACAAATCATCCAACATGCACTTGGATGCATAACAGGTAATTGAAACTTAACATGTTCAAAATCAAACTCTCGATCCCCCCACCCTTCTATCTTGCCCTTATGATGTTTTAGTCTCTTACAATTTCCATCTCAGAAAATAGCAACTTGATTCTTCCAGTTATTAATCCAAAATCTTGGAAACATCCTTGATTCTTTTTCTGTCAGAACCATATCTAAACTACCTTTGAAATAGCTCTAGAATCTGACCATTACTTACTATCTCCACAATTACTACAATAGTTGGATCCATCATTTATTTCCTGGGAAACTGAATAGCCTCCTAACTGATCTCCCTACTACTGTCCTTGTTCCACTATAATTTATTCTCCACACAGTAGTTATGGTGATCCTTTTAAATTTTAAACTGGACTGTGCTAATCTTTGCTCATAACTCTCCAATGACTTTCCATCTCACTCAGAATAAAATATTTGCTATGGCCTACGAAGTCCAACATATTATGGCTTCCACTACCCTCATCTCCTATCATTTCCCCTCTTGATCACTGTACTCTAACCATACTGGTTCCTTGCTTGTCTTGAGCATGCAAAATACATCTCTCCTCAGGGTCTTTGTACTTGGTATTTTGTCCACTTTGACATCCTTCCCCAGATATAATGGTTCCATCCATCCCTCATTTCTTTCAGGTCATTGCTAAAATATCATCTTATCAGAGAGGCCTTTGTTAAACATCCTATGTAGAATATTACCCACCATTATTTTCTATTCTTTTTATCCTTTCTTCATGGATATATAAATAAATGCACACACATATATATGGATATTCATATCCATATGTCTATAATTTATATAATATATACATTTATATTTATTTGTTTATAGCCTTCCTCTTCATAGAATGTAAGCTCCATTGTCTTTTTTGTTCAATGTTATCTCCAGTATCTAGAACAGTATTTGGCACATATTAGGCAATAAAAATAAATATTTGTTAAATTAATGAATCATTTACTGACAAAAGGGGACTTCTTAGTAAGATCACTATATTTTCATGCATAAATAACTTGGCCTTTTCTTTGGAACCTTAAAGGTCTATAGACCAGATGGTAAACAGAAAAGGAGTAACTGCAAACACAGTTGGTTGGCTATCCTGTCTGCTATCCACAACTCCATTCTTCCCTAGCCACTGTGCAGCGGAGTGTGGTCATATGATAGAGTTCTGGCCAGTAAGATGTTGGAAGAAGTCCCTGGGGGCAGGGTTCCTATGGTGAATAAGAAGATAAAGAGATAAAGCCTT
>NW_027683713.1:0-370 GCF_054177405.1 Leptonychotes weddellii | reverse complement strand
TAAGCGACTGCCTTCAGCTCAGGTCATGATCCTGGAGTCCCCGGATCGAGTCCCGCATCGGGCTCCCTGCTCAGCAGGGAGTCTGCTTCTCCCTCTGACCCTCCCCACTCTCATGCTCTCTCTATCTCATTCTCTCTCTCAAATAAATAAATAAAATCTTTAAAAAAAAAATTTTTTTAAAAATCTTACAACTTTGATAAACCTTTTTCGTTTTGAATTTAGATCCATGATTACTTCACCTTGATTACTTTCTGCTGGTGGCGCCTCAGAAGACCAAAGTTCACATCCACATTAAGAAGCTGTGTGACTTCTGGTAAGTTACTTAATTTCAGGAAGCGACAGTGTCCATGTCTATGAGATAGAGATCTAG
>NW_027683712.1:0-370 GCF_054177405.1 Leptonychotes weddellii | reverse complement strand
GTGGCACGACGGCTTTGGGGCCACGGAGCCCGATGTGCCCACATCCCAGGGCGCTGGAAAGGCCTGGGGCCAGTGGGGCGCCGCAGCCGGCCCCTACCAACGTGTCAGAGCCGACTTTCACGCTGGGAATGTTTAGGAAGGCTGAGCCGGCTGGTAGCTTAAAATTAGTCATGGTAAAACTGTGTACACCACAGAAAACTGGCAAACGCTACGGAATGCCACCCCCACGTTCCCTGCCCAGAGCCTTACAGCCGGACCTCAACCAGTGCTGGGTATGACAGTGGTGGGGTCTGACCCCGGTCCTGAGCTTCCGTTCAGGACAGCCCTGGGCCATGAGGCCACTGACGGAGGACCTGGCTTGATGGCTCCC
>NW_027683711.1:0-370 GCF_054177405.1 Leptonychotes weddellii | reverse complement strand
GAGATGACCAAGCAGACTGCCAGTTATGATAAAGCAGATAGGCTACTGACCACCAAATACTGCAAACTAGGAACAAACAATCAAACCACCACATCTAGCTGTGAGAACATAGAGTATACCTATAATGGTGCCTATCTATCTCAAATCACTGACCCAACCCAAACCACCAACTATAGCTATGATGCTCAAGGCAGAGTCACTACGGAGTCGGTACAGTTTAAAGACAGTGATAAACAGTGGTCAACGTCCTACCAATACGATGATACAGGGCGGCTATTTAAGGTCGGTCTGCCAGAGGGTGCAACGCTGACCTATAGTTATAATGACATTAGCACTCCTGTGAGTGTTAGCTACCAAGCTCCTGCTCAAG
>NW_027683710.1:0-370 GCF_054177405.1 Leptonychotes weddellii | reverse complement strand
GCAGGCAGGGACCAGAGGGACATCCTGGCTAGCCGCTGGCCCAGGGCTGCAGGCAGCAGGACAGGTGAGGGACCTCCAGGCTCTGCACTCGCCCGAGCAGGGGTGGGACAGGGGAAGGGGAGCTGGCTCTGGGTGGGCAGGGCAGGCATCTGGGAGAGCCTCACGGGCTCATGGGCAGGGAGAGTTGCCAGCCCGAGGGCATGGCTGAGGCCCCCGGAAGGACACCCAAGGTGGGGGAGCACCAACCCACACTGTGCCCTGTGCACACCCCTGGGGTGGCCATCTCTTTCTGGACCTGAGTGCACCCCTGTGGGGCCCAGGCCACCACCAGCACCCACAACCGTACCTGGACAGTGTGGTCCTGCCGCTC
>NW_027683709.1:0-370 GCF_054177405.1 Leptonychotes weddellii | reverse complement strand
TAAGTGTTAAGCCCAAACCTGAGGATGGAAAAGAAAGAAAAGGCATTTCTCACTTTTGCAAAAATAAATAAAAACAGCTTAGATGCAAGAGAAACAACATGCCAAATATGTATTATCCTTGGGGTTTCATGGCAAATAACCTTATCTAGTGATAATATAGTAAATATAAACAAATAACCGCTCAATTAATGTTGTTAAGTTGACTTGGAGTACCAGCCCTTAGTTTTCCCAAAGGGCTCTTAAATGAATGTGTCTGATCCTAGGAGAAGAGACAAAGCCCAGTTTTTAGCTGCTGTAGTCTGGTTGTTATGTTGTGATCTGCAAATTTCCCAATTCTGTTTCCAGGCTTTGCCTTCACACAGTAAAACCC
>NW_027683708.1:0-370 GCF_054177405.1 Leptonychotes weddellii | reverse complement strand
TTTTTTTTTTTTTTTAAAGATTTTATTTATTTATTTGACAGAGAGAGACACAGCGAGAGAGGGAACACAAGCAGGGGGAGTGGGAGAGGGAGAAACAGGCTTCCCGCCGAGCAGGGAGCCCGATGCGGGGCTCGATCCCAGGACCTTGGGATCATGACCTGAGCTGAAGGCAGATGCTTAACGACTGAGCCACCCAGGCGCCCCAGAGGTTTACTTTCAATAAGTTATAGAGACTGTGTGTGAATGAATCCCTCCCACGTTTTTCTTCTAATTTGATTCTGGCCCCTATTTCTTCCATATGGCTGTGCTTGCAGACAAACAACAAGCCCCTTTTAGTTGAAGATTTTTTTTTTCCAATCTAGTTTGGTCT
>NW_027683707.1:0-370 GCF_054177405.1 Leptonychotes weddellii | reverse complement strand
TTTTTTCCATTGGGCATTCTTTCCTGCTTTGTCAAAGATTAGTTGACCATAGAGTTGAGAGTCCACTTCTGGGCTCTCTATTCTGTTCCATTGATCTATGTGTCTGTTTTTGTGCCACTACCACACTGTCTTGATGATTACAGCTTTGTAAGAGAGCTTGAAGTCCAGAATTGTGATACCACCAGCTTTGCTTTTCTTTTTCAACATTCCTCTGGCTTATCAAAAAGAAAAGAGAAATGACCCAAATAAATAAAATCATGAATGAAAGAGGAGAGATCACAACCAACACCAAAGAAATACAAACAATTATAAGAACATATTATGATCAACTATATGCCAGCAAATTAGATAATCTGGAAGAAATCCATCC
>NW_027683706.1:0-370 GCF_054177405.1 Leptonychotes weddellii | reverse complement strand
CTTTGGCCGAGATCAAGAGTCAGATGCTTGACCACTGGGTCACCTAGGTGCCCCTTTCCAGGCTTCTTATTTTTTTCTTTTTTTTTTTATTCTTATGTTAATCCCTATACATTACATCATTAGTTTTAGATGTAGTGTTCCATGATTCATTGTTTGTGCATAACACCCAGTGCTCCATGCAGAATGTGCCCTCCTCAATACCCACCACCAGGCTAACCCATCCTCCCACCCCCCTCCCCTCTAGAACCCTGTTTGTTTTTCAGAGTCCATCATCTCTCATGGTTCGTCTACCCCTCCGATTTCCCCCCCTTCATTCTTCCCTCCTGCTACCTTCTTCTTCTTTTTTTTTTTCCTTAACATATATTGCATT
>NW_027683705.1:0-370 GCF_054177405.1 Leptonychotes weddellii | reverse complement strand
GGGGGAGGAAGGGGAGTCTCCCCAGATCTGCCCCTTGTTGGTTCCCTGCTGGAAGAGCAGTGGCCCGACTGTGCCGCGGATCACGGTGTATGGCAACCCCGAGCTGAGAGCCCACTCCTCGGCTCCGTCTCTGCAGCCAGCTTCCCTGCTCCGATACCTGGGAGCTCTGCCGCACTCAGGCACCTCTGGTCTTCCTGTGACCCTGAAGGTCCTGAGACCACACTGTCCCAGCGAGGGTTCCACCCCTGCTTAGCCACTGGAGTGACATCCCTCAGTGGACCAGACTTCTAAAAGTTCTGATTCTGTGCTCTGCTGCTCTATCACTTGCCGGTAGCGCCTGACGGAGGTCTTGTGGTCTATCTTCCCGAAT
>NW_027683704.1:0-7291 GCF_054177405.1 Leptonychotes weddellii | reverse complement strand
TTCTTGCTCAGGGACTCTGCGCAAGAGGACTACCTCTTCTCTGTGAGCTTCCGTCGCTACAACAGATCCCTGCATGCCCGAATTGAACAGTGGAATCACAACTTTAGTTTTGACGCCCACGACCCATGTGTATTTCACTCCTCCACTGTAACAGGACTTTTGGAACATTATAAAGATCCCAGTTCTTGCAAAAAAAAAAAAAAAAAAGCATAGTGCCACCTTTAACATTATACCTAGCTTCCATTTCTTTGTACATGGAAGTTACTGAAATTTCTCTAATGTTGTGTCTTTTTTTTTTCCTTTTTAATTGTTGTGCCCTTCCTAGAAGGAAAATAGTTAAGTCTATATATTTTCGTGAGTATTAACATGATGTGTTACACACATCTCTCAGACATACACACATCGGGCACACATTTGCTCTATAGTATATTAAAAATTATAACTTCTTATAGAGTCTTGGTGGATTTTTACCTCTAATCAGTGTGAATACTCTCTGTTCTCTTTAGTTTATTCTGCCATGCATTGCAAAGTATCTGGTGTCAAATATTACCATGCCTGGTCTCTTCCTTTTCCTCCTCCTCCTCTCTCTCTTTCTACTCAAGCACACTTTCATTATTTTTCTCATCGGTTCCTTTTCAAGTTTTGGTGTCATTTACCTGGACCCCCCAGGAAGAAAACTCCACTGACTTTTCTTTAATTATTTAGTAACCAATCTGAGCATTTTTCTTTTTTTATTGGGGGCATTCACATTCGTATGATCATTGATCTATTGGGTGCTATTTCTAACAAAAGACCACGTCTTTTCTCTGTTGTACTTTCTCTTTTTCTTTCCAGATTTTTCCTAGATTAATGACATTTTTCACTGTATTTTGTATAGAGTTTTGGAGGTTCCACCTTCAATTTCTAGTCTACTATTGTGGTAGACATTAGTAGTGGTCACCGGTATAGGGAGGGTTACACTTTCTCACCTTTTTGAAAGTGGGCATGAGTGCATGACTTATGTGCTATAGCATTTGGGAGTCAGTATGTGATTTCCCATGCTCTCCCTCTCTTTTTTCCCTCCATGCTCTCTTTCTCTGCAGAGTGTACCCCCAATATCTCATCTTTACGTGGTGGCTTATGGGGGCTGCTTTGTCAGCCTGGGTTCTTGAGCGACTATTATCATGTTTAAGCCATGGGTCTTGCTTATCACCACGTTACCTAGCCTCTCTCAACTGACACAACTGATTGCAATAAAAATTTTAGCATTTAAACTGAATTTTCCATAGAAGTTCGGAAAATAACCAGCATTAGTAGTCTTTCCTTTCGGTCAGATAGGATCTTTGTTGTAATTCAGTGTTTTCCTCTCATGTTTTCCATCTTCAAACAATTTTGTTGAAATCAGATTGAATTCTTTTCCAGTGGCTTTTCTTACTACTGTACCTCATCTGTTCTATGCATCTTTATCTAATAAATCATATTCACCACATATTATCAACAGTTAGCTTACTACAAGTTTCAATGTCTTTGTTCATTATATGTTTTATATCTCAGATTTCTACTTTCTAGAATTTAATTTTCACTTAGCTGGAGGACATTCTTGGGAATTACAGAGGGCATCTGAGACTTATTTTTCCTTAAAAGGCTTTCTTTGCCCTCATATTTGAATGATAGTTTTTTTTTTTGAATAAAGAAATTTGGGTTTGACAACTTTCCCCTCAGGATTTTTTAGGCAGTTCTCTGTTATTTTCCATATGTAAGAGAGAAGACACATAAAAGTCTTTCTTTATTCCTTGCAGGTAACCTCTCTTTTCTTTTCTGAAATATGTGATATTTTTTCTTTACCACTGGTGTTGATAGATTTTTAAATGGGTCCATCTTTATTCTTCTAAAACATTCAAAGGCTCTTTTCTAATTGGCAAATTATCTTTTAAGTTCAAGGAAATGTGCTTCTACCATTTCCTTGACTATTTTTTTACTCTACCTTTTCATATTTCTGATTCTGAAAATTGTTTTTGGTTAGTATTTTCTGTTACTTTTCTTTCATGTTTATTTTGGTCTTTTTGTCCTGTATTTTGCTAATATCCAGGTTGATAATCCAGATTGCTAACTTTTTCCTTAAAATAACTAGTGAAAAAGTCAACCCCTTTATTGTTTTGTTTACAAATTATATACATTTCTAATGTCCAAGAATAATTCTGATTGCATCTTTCTCATAGTAATTTTTTTTAATAGAGGAGATACTCTTTTATGGTTTGGAATCTTGGGTTTTGTCATAAATTAACTTTTTATTCTGTGTTTATCTCTGGTTCTTTGGGACTGTTGGGTTTTGCTGTCAATTACATTCCATCTGCACTGTAATTTCCAGAAGTTCATCAAATATGATATAGCATTTTCCCAGGTTTCCTAGTATGATTACTGATTCACTTTTATTTTTATGTTTTGCTATCATTTCAATGGATCTTGGGAATTGGTAGAGATAAATTCATGTGTTTGCAGGGATTTTGATCTAATCCAGAAGCTTCACATTTGTAATGTCTTCCCATTCTGAAATAACTTGGATATATAGGCCTCTTATACCTCATTATCACACATGGTGTCAAAGATTGTATTACAAAGTACTTAAGACCATAAGATGGTTATGAAGTTTAATCTTGTTTGAATAATAAAAGTGAAGTTTACTCTGTGTGGGGGGCAGCGTTGAGGCAATTGCTTTTCATTTCTACTCTCAACATTTTTTATACCATTCTAGGCCATGAGATGTTCTTCACAAATCCTTATAGACCATATCTTTCAGGTCATGACCCAGTCTTGGTAAATATATTCTAAAACACTTTATTGATAGTCTACTATCTTTATGCTTTTACTTAGTTGGGAGAAAGGATAGGTTCATTTAATGTTTCTTATAATCTATGTAAGTCCCAAACATAGGCAACACGTAATTTTTCTATGAGATTCAACCTTTACATATGATGCCCTTTGTGCAGAATATTAATGGCACTTTCAGTAGGCAGTATCTTGCCTTTTCTTTCCCACTAGTGATGATAAACTTACCCTTCCTTATCCATTGAGAATCACATGTCCAGTTCCATCAAGCCTATGATTTTAAGATGTGTGTAGGTGGGCCTGGGGACATGCTGACTGTGATGAGGAAATTGAACCTATAGTCTAGGTATCATCACCATACTGTAACACTCTGAACTCAAAAGCACTAGTGAGAAGACAAGAGATTGATCTTGAGGGCATTACACTAAGTGAGATAAGTCAGAGAAAAAAAATATTGCATGATTATAACTTATATGTGGACTCTAAAAAACTAAACTCGTAGAGACAGAGAGTAGAATAGTGGTTGGTAGGGACTGGGGATTGGAGGAATTGGGGAGACGTTGGTCAAAGGTTACAAACTTGCTGTTAGAAGATGAATAAGTTCTGGAGATCTAACGTACAGTCTTGTGATTATAGTTGACAATATTGAATTATATACTTCAAAGTTGCTTAGAGACTAGATAAATGTTCTCATCACAAAAAAGAAATGATAATTATGTAATGTAATAGAGATGTTCGCTAACACTACAGTGGTAATCATATTGCAATATATAAAGATATCACATCAACACTGTACATCTTAAATACACAATATTATATTTAATTATATCTCAATTTTTAAAAATGGCATGAACTCATTAAATAAATTTCATTAAAATTGAATGCCTATAAATCTTCAAAAGTCATCATCACTTAAATAAAAGGGGGGGTGCCTGGGTGGCACAGTCAGTTGGACAACTGACTCTTGGTTTTGGCTCAGGTTGTGATCTCAGGGTCGTGCGATCCAGCCCTGCACAGACTCTGCGCTCAGCAGGGAGTCTGCTTGGGAATCTCTCTCTCTCCCTCTGCCCCTCCCCTCCCGTTCTCTCTCTCTCTCAAATAAATAAATCTTTAAAAAGCATCATCACTTTAAAAAAAATTGAATGCCTTTGAATGATCATTTAACCTATCCAGACTTTCATTCCCTCATCTTTAAACTGAAAGGATTGGATGAAGTGATATTTACCTCTCCTTTCATGCTTTTCACTTTTCACTTATAAAAGTCATTGCAAGGGGTGCCTGGGTGGCTCAGTTGTTAAGCATCTGCCTTCAGCTCAGGTCATGATCCCAGGGTCATTGGATGGAGCCCTACATGGGGCTCCCAGCTCAGTGGGGAATCTGCTTCTCTCTCTCCCACTACCCCCTGCTTGTGTTCCTGCTCTCACTGTCTCTCTGTCAAATAAATAAAATCTTTAAAAAGAAAATAAGATAAAACATTGCAAATGGAATGGAATCACTAAGGTTGTATTAATTACTTTCTTCAATGGTTCAAGATTTCTAGAAGATTGGGAAAAAATAATGTATTGCATAATTATTTCCTCCCTAGTGCCAAAAATCTCACTAACTATCTGGCCAATGGAATGAAGGCCCATGACCTGAAGGTCTCAAATTAGTAAGGAGTAAACAGAAGATGGCAGGAAAATGAACAAACAGTTGAATTTTTTGAATTTTTTCAAGCAAGTGTTGAAGTGATGGAATAGCATGGAGTGTGGAATGGGGGAAGGTATGAAGGAATATAAAATGGAAAGGTCCTGCCATGGAAAGACCTGAATTGAAGTTATCTTATGTAGTATTATCTTCCTTATGATACTAAATTTCTATCTAGTCTCTTTGAAGAATTCTTTTACTTAAACAAATTCAGATTATGGTAGTGATACCAATCCACCGTATTTCCTTCTCTTTTTTTTTTTTATGATGCACAAAGACTAGACTTTATAGTCAGAAGACGTTTTCTTTGCTTTTTTTTCCTCCTTCTACTTACTCTGGACCTCTTGGTGGACATGTCTTCCTCTATTAGTGTGGCCATCAACAAGTCATTCCTCATACCTTGCTTTCTTTATCTATAAATGAAGATCACATTCAACCTTCCTACATCACAGAGTGATGTATGAGAATAAATAAATAAACGTATGTGAAAGATGAAATGCAGGAACTATAGTAATTTCCATAGGATGCAAGAAAGTATCTTTTTAGTATATAACTGTTATTCTAATATTTCCTTCATAATATAATAGCAATTGCCATATTTCATGGGAAAGATCCAAAACAATTTCCCTTTTTTTATTGCTATAACTATCCAGTTCATTTCTGCACTAATGAATCAAAAGGAAAATGCCCTATTAATAGTTAGAGTCCATATATAGATATGAGACAATGAGGCAAGAGGAGACAAATCCATCATAAAGAAATGTTGTGACAAACTCTCAAAATGAGCCTAAACAGAGAGAAAAGAAATATTTACCACCAAGACAAAAGTAAACAGGATCAACTTCAACAAATCAGACCACAGATAAAGTGGACTCTCTCTTTTCTCCCTTATAAAGCAGGTCAAAGCTGGTAATAGAGATGGTGAAACAAATATGTAATATTCACAGTTTCTGGATCATCTACTTAATAAATTTTTAGAAGATATTCTGCTCACTTCTTCTCCATACCTTTTTGTATGGAGAGTTTCTAAACTCAGAGCTGCTTGGATTTAATTTTCATGAAGATGTCATGTGGCCATACAATGCCCTGTCCTTGGGGAATGTAACAATCATGCATTGTCCAACTACATGTGATGAGAAAGAAGTTCAGAAAATGGAATTGGTGAACATATCATTGTAAGTCAAGGTCCAAGCTGCCAGAGAACGGTTGAAGAAAGCTCATCCACAGACAAATCCACTACAGACCTTTAGGTTTCAGGGAGACGGCCTCAGTTCACACCCAGAAGTCTTGGGTCTGCATCTCAATTAACTATGCAGTGTTGACAGTTATTCTATTTCCTTCATTTTCAGTTTCTTCATCTGTTGAATGGATTAATATCTGCTCTATCTCCTAAGGTTATTCTGAGATGCAAATGAAATCATATAAATGAGAATACTCACACAAATGTTATATTAATTCGGTTTTATTTGTGTACTTTTGCCTCCCAAACAATGGTTCTTCTAGGTAAGGATATGCATGTTCAGGACATGGATAAAGAAAAGAGTGTGTTGGTAAAATATTGGTGAAATGTTTGTTGAATGTTCATTAAACCTGAATGCAACAAACAGCTTTGAGAAACCATAGTTTGGGAGCAGTACCAGCAAAATAGGTATCAAAATGGGATTTCCTTTTTCATTGTGGCCATCTCCTTTCTTTTTCCTCATCATCTGTACTGCCATGACTGACAGTGTTGAAAACTTCACTTCCTTTCTCCTTTCTTCCCTTCTGAGGGAGGAGCCAAAGCCTTCCCTTGCCTTCCCTTCCTCATGCCACCAGTCTCTCCCTCCCTTTATAGCGCTTTCTCTCCAGCTCAGCACAGCATTTCTGTTTCCATAGGAAACTGCTTCCACATTTTTTCCCATCATTTCTTACCTTTTCCTCCCTAAAAAAGCATAATTTGCTATTGTACTGTCTAAAACAAATATTTGATTTTCCTCTCCACTCACTAACTCCTTCTTAATGCTTTGCGGTTTTGCTGCCATTATTACACTCTACCTAGACTGTCCGCAACAAGGCTGCCAGTGAATTCCTTCTGGACAAATTCACAGTCCCCTTTGCAGCCCCATTCTACTGGCTCTTTCTACTGCATTTTATTTCATCAACCTCCTCTTCTACTCGTTACTCTTTTTTCACTTAATTTTTGATGACATTGTAATTTCTTGCTTCTCTTACCTTTTTTTTTTTTTGCTTTGCCTACCATTTCATGGCTCTTGTTCAGGATCTACCTGAACTCCTTTTCTATTAATGGTGATTTATTGGGGGGAGGAGAAAAGATGGCGGAGGCGTAGGGGACCCTATGCCACCTGGTCCCCAGAATTGAGCTGATTATCTACCCAGACCACTCTGAGCACCCACAAAATCAGCCTGAGATGAAGAAGATAGATCTAGATCTCCACAAACAGAATATCGCAGGCTGTGGTTTTGAGGTACAAGCGGGGAGCCGTGATTCCGCAGGCAGATATCAGAGGATAAATGGCAGCGGGAGGGACCCTGGCCGTGGGGATCCTACACCGCCAGTGAGTGACAGCCTCACGCGCTGGGGACAGGGCACAGACTCGCAGACCTGTAGCAGTGGGGAAATGACTTTAGGGCAGCCCCCGGGACAGAAACCCGGAGTGGCGGGGTTTAGAAGCACAAAGGCAGAGACGTACCCCGACCTGGAGGCAGGACTGGGGGCACTGCGGAGGGGTGCACAACCCATAACACTGCAGTTTATAGCAGCACAGACAGAAACAGAGATAGTGTGGCCTGGAGAGCTCAC
>NW_027683703.1:0-370 GCF_054177405.1 Leptonychotes weddellii | reverse complement strand
TTTACTAGTTTTCAGAGGTTTATCTTGACACTATCTCCTCCTCTCTTGGATTGTCTCCAAATTATGAATCTTCCATGGAGCGAGGCAATGAGACCCTGGTGAGGGAGTTCATCTTCCTTGGCTTCTCTTCTCTGGCCGGGCGGCAGCGACTGCTCTTCATAGCCTTCCTGCCCCTCTACCTGTTTACTCTTGGCGCCAATGCCATCATCATTGCCACCATCGTGCTGGACAGAGCCCTTCACACCCCCATGTACTTCTTCCTTGCTGTCCTCTCCTGCTCTGAGACCTGCTACACCTTCGTTATTGTACCCAAGATGCTGGTGGACCTGCTGGCCCAGAAGAAGACCATCTCCTTCTTGGGCTGTGCCAT
>NW_027683702.1:0-370 GCF_054177405.1 Leptonychotes weddellii | reverse complement strand
TGCTCTCTCTCTCTATCTCTGTCAAATAAATAAATAAAATCTTAAAAAAAAAAGAAAAAGCTGATTTGTGAACTATAACCCAAGTGATATAAGTGGAATAGTTTAACTTTTTCCCCTCACATACTGTATGTGTATATGTATGTGTATTTGTGTAAATTTTTTTTTATTTTTTTATTTTTTTTTATTTATTTATTTGAGAGAGAGAGAATGAGAGAGAGAGCACATGAGAGGGGGAGGGTCAGAGGGAGAAGCAGACTCCCCGCCAAGCAGGGAGCCCGATGCGGGACTCGATCCAGGGACTCCAGGATCATGACCTGAGCCGAAGGCAGTCGCTTAACCAACTGAGCCACCCAGGCGCCCCTGTGTATTT
>NW_027683701.1:0-370 GCF_054177405.1 Leptonychotes weddellii | reverse complement strand
GTCTAGGCCTAAGTGTCAAGTGCTCCACAAGCCTAGCACTTGAAAGCCGATACTTAGTCATCAGCTCCCCCTGTGAAATTATTCTCTTACCACAAGGCTTTTACACATGATGTTCTTTGTATCTGAAAGATAACTTCTCTTGCAATTTATTTATATTATTTTTAGTCATATATATTATATTATATATATTATGTGTAATATATATGTATATATGTAAAATAGAAAGTACACAAGCAAATGAGAGGTGAAAGAAGAAACCATATCATGGAATATCTGGTGTGGAATGCAGAGAATTGGAATTTAAGGACACTGGGGTATCACTGAAAGACTTTATTTTTTTAAAGGTATGTATGTATGTATGTATGTATGT
>NW_027683700.1:0-370 GCF_054177405.1 Leptonychotes weddellii | reverse complement strand
AGATTTTTGTGTATTGATATTGTATCCTGCAACTTTACTGACTTCATTTATTAATTCTAACAGTTTTTTTGTTTTGTTTTGTGTGGAGTCTTAGGGTTTTTTCTATATATGTCATCTACAAACAGAGATAATTTTACTTCTTTATTTTTTATTTGGGTACCTTTTATTTCCCTTTGTTCAACAGTGGTGAAATTGTGTACCCTTGTCTTTTTCCTGACCTTGAGGAAAAGCTGAAAGCTTTTTTATATGATGCTAGTTATAGGCTTCTTATTTATGGCCTTTATTATGTTGAGGTATATTTCTTCAACACCTAATTGTTGAGAGTTTTTATCATAAATGGATTGTGAATTGTGTCAAATGCTTTTTCTCT
>NW_027683699.1:0-370 GCF_054177405.1 Leptonychotes weddellii | reverse complement strand
TTCTAAGTATGTGGTAGTAAGGAGTGTGGTCACAAATTAGAATGAGGGGAAGGGGAGGGCCCTTTTCAGACTAAGTTAGGCAGACAGAGTTCTGGTATTTAACTCTACCATCTCCAGTTGAGAATCTATTTTCAAGTGAGCTACAGAGCAGTGGCTTTGGAGATCAGCATTTTTTTTTTTTTAATTAATTAATTTTTTTAAAATTTTATTTTATTATGTTGTGTTAGTCACAATACATTACATCATTAGTTTTTGATGTAGTGTTCCATGATTCATTGTTTGCATATAACACCCAGTGCTCCATTCAATACGTGCCTTCCTTAATACCCATCACTGGGCTAACCCATCCCCTTGCTCCCCCTTCCCTCTA
>NW_027683698.1:0-370 GCF_054177405.1 Leptonychotes weddellii | reverse complement strand
TCTCTTACCTTCCACAGTAATATTTATGATTCATGAGTCTGGAGGTGAAGAAAGCAAGTGCTTGTCTGCGTGCCATAAATTAATGCTCTCTGTATAAAATTCATGACTCTGCTTTCACACCCTGGAAAGGAATAATAATAAAAAAAATTGCTGTCATTGTCCGTGTCCTTTGCCAGCTGAGGCTGATGTGTAACAGCAGGTGCTTTAGAAAGAAATGCTGTTGGCACTTGTAAAGCCTGGGCAGCCACAGCTCTGTCCTTTTTGCTTAAGGAAACAACATTGTTTCCTTTGATGTTAGACTGTCAGGAGCGATTTTTGCGTCATAGCTCAAGCAAACAAAGTGGCACAACATGAAAACGATTTCAGAACC
>NW_027683697.1:0-370 GCF_054177405.1 Leptonychotes weddellii | reverse complement strand
GAGAGGCAAATACAGCAACACAAATTGGAAACCAGAAAACATTTGGATGAATGGTTATTGACTTATGAGTGGTACTAAAGACCAGAGAAAACTGTAAACCAGAGATGGGGGAGGCCAGCTCCAGGCACACTGATGATTTAGCACCTTGAAAAAACTTGAAAATTGAAGGCAGCAGGTACAGGTAATAGTAGGGGAGCAGTTGATGTTGAAAGCAGGGGTAGTGTTTTAGTGACTTTCAGATCATATGCCACACTCTATAGAGTTGCTTACTCTTCTTGACTCTTCATGGCCAAAGATGAAATTTACTTCATGGAGATTGGCAGAGACACTTTAATCCCAGAAGCACTACTTACAGCTGAGGAGGGGCTAT
>NW_027683696.1:0-370 GCF_054177405.1 Leptonychotes weddellii | reverse complement strand
AATTATTACTGGATCATTTTAATCATGTCAGGTTTGGTTTTATGCTTTGTTAAGGCAAACAGGTCTATTTCTGTTTTGTGCTTACTACTGTGTTGGCCCTTTTTCTAGGACATACTTCTTAAAGTGAACCTCTCCTGGAGCTTCAGGGGAATACCTGAAGTCCTCAGTGGGGTCCCATGAATGTCTAGCTGAGCTGGAACTTAAAACTCTCTGGAACTACATTAGCCTGGTGTATCTGTTTAGTCTTTAGCTGTGTAGCAGCCACAATGTTGTGCTTTAGAAAGTCTTACCAGTGCTGGTCTGGATGTGCAGTCAGACCTCAGCTCAGGGTTAGAGGAGAACAACATACCCAAAAGCCTGCATGGGTGTT
>NW_027683695.1:0-370 GCF_054177405.1 Leptonychotes weddellii | reverse complement strand
TAAGTGTTAAGCCCAAACCTGAGGATGGAAAAGAAAGAAAAGGCATTTCTCACTTTTGCAAAAATAAATAAAAACAGCTTAGATGCAAGAGAAACAACATGCCAAATATGTATTATCCTTGGGGTTTCATGGCAAATAACCTTATCTAGTGATAATATAGTAAATATAAAAAAATAACCGCTCAATTAATGTTGTTAAGTTGACTTGGAGTACCAGCCCTTAGTTTTCCCAAAGGGCTCTTAAATGAATGTGTCTGATCCTAGGAGAAGAGACAAAGCCCAGTTTTTAGCTGCTGTAGTCTGGTTGTTATGTTGTGATCTGCAAATTTCCCAATTCTGTTTCCAGGCTTTGCCTTCACACAGTAAAACCC
>NW_027683694.1:0-370 GCF_054177405.1 Leptonychotes weddellii | reverse complement strand
CGGATCAAGCAGCCGGAAGACGTGTCCGGCGCCCCGGAGGGTGGTTATTACATAACTTTGAGGGAAGCTTTTGTATGGAGGGGCTCTTACCCGAGCTCTTGCTGCATAAAGCTTAACCTGGAGGCGACGGGTAGTGACTTCTCAGAGGAAGGACTGAGGGGCGGAGGCCGGACTAGGGCGACAAGGCCGCGGCAGCAAGAAGGCAGGAGCTTCAGGTGGAAGCATGGAAAAGGGGGCATGGAGGGGGTAAGGTGAGTGAAAGGTTTCACAGCTAGAGACAGAGAAGGAGCCATTCACGGAGCTAGGAAAATGCAGAGGGAAAGTCTGAATTTGGGAAGAGAGGCGGGAAGACGGGGTGACGGGGTGCCGG
>NW_027683693.1:0-7292 GCF_054177405.1 Leptonychotes weddellii | reverse complement strand
GGAGGCGGAATTGCCCCGCCCTTGCTGGGTCCGGGCTAAGTAATCTGCTCCGGTTTGCTCTCGGGAGCTTTTGTTCCTTGCAAGCTTTCTGTTCGGCTTTGGAGGATGAGAGTGAAAATGGCGGCCTCCCAATCTCTGCCCCAGAGGAGCTGAGAACTTGGGGCCCCGCTCCTCAGTGTGCCCCCAGAGAAAAGCAGTCAATCACTCCCGTCTCCCTGGTCTCTGGCTGCACTCCATGCTCTCCCGGCCTGTGACCAAGCATTTCTATCTCTGGCTCACGACCCATTGTGGAGTCTCCAAACCCAGCCGATCCCTGAGGTGCACTCCTGTGCCACTCCTCCCAGGGGAGGAAGGAGTGTCTCCCCAGATCTGCTACTTGTTGGGTCCCTGCTTGAAGAGCAGTGGCCCGACTGTGCTCCTGATCAGTTTATGGCAACTCCAACCTGAGAGCCCACTCCTCAGTTCCATCTCTCCAGCCATCTTACCCACTCCGATCCCTGGGAGCTCTGCTGCACTCAGGCACCCCTGGTCTTTCTGTGAGCCCATGGGTCCTGAGACCACACTGTTCCAGTGAGTGTTCCACCCCCCCACTTAGCCACCTGAGTGATGTCCCTCAGCAGAGCTGACTTCTAAAAGTTCAGATTTTGTGCTCCATGGCTCTGTCACTTGCCAGAAGTGGTGGACAGAGGCCCCCTCCTCTGCCATCTATCCTCCCGAATATCGCCTCGGATTCACTTCTCTGCATGTCCTACCTTCCAGAAAGGGGTCACTTTTCTGTTCAGAGAGTTGTTGCTATTCTTTTCTTTGATCTCCTGTTGAGTTCATAGGTGTTCAGAATGGTTTGATCCCTATCCAGCTGAATTCCTGGGACCAGACAAAATCCAGGTCTCCCACTCCTCTGCCACCTTGCTCCACACCCCCTCCAGTCTTTGTTTTAAAATCTGTTTTGTTTCATATGAGTTTTGATACCCCTGCTTTCTTTTCATTTTCATAGAATATCTTATTCCACCCCTTCACTTTCAGCCTCTCTGTGTGTCTATAGATTTGATGTGAGTCTCTTGCAGGTAGCATATAGAAGGGTCTTGGTTGCTGCTGTTGTTGTTGTTTAATTAATGCATTCAGCCACACTATGTCTTTTGATTGGAGCATTTAGTCTATTTACATTTAAAGTAATTATTGATGGGTATGTACTCTTGCCATTTTGTGAATTGTTTTGTTTTGTTTTGTTTTGTAGTTCCTTTCTCCTTCTCTTGGTCTCTTCCTTTGTGATTTGATGGTTTTCTTTAGTGTTATGTTTGGGTTCCTTTCTTTGTATTTTTTGTGAATCTAGGTTTTTGTTTTGTGGTTACCATGAGGTTCATACATATCAACCTTGCATCTATAGCAGTCTATTTTAAGCTCTAGTTGCTTAAGTTCTAACACACTCTAAGAGTACTACATTTTTATTCCTCCTCTCACAATGTTATGTTTTTGACATCATATTTTACATTATTTTGTGTATATCTAAACTACTTATTGTAGTTATAGTTGATTTTACTATTTTTGTCTTCAACCTTCATTGTAACCTTTTAACTGCCTGATCTTCTGCCTTTACCAAGTATTTGCTTTTACTAGTGATATTTTCTTTTTTGTGTGTTTTCTTATTTCTTGTTAGGTCTTCTGTTTTCCTGCTTAAAGAAGATCCTTTACCATTTCTTGGGAAGGTGGTTTAGTGGTGATGAACAACTTTAGTTTTTGCTTTTCTAAGAAACTCTATCCCTCCATTAATTATGAATGATAACCTTGTCAGATAAAATATTCTTGGGTGTAAATTTCCTTTTCAACACTTTAAATATATTCTGTCACTGCTTTTCACCCTGAAAAGTTTCTGCAGAAAAAATCAGCTGATAGTTTTTTTTTTGTTGTTGTTTCTCTTGTATGTACCTATTTGTTTTTCACTTGCTGCCTTTAAAATTCTCTCTTTATTTTTAATTTTTGCTATTCGAGTTTAACATATCATGGTATGGATCTCCTCAGGTTCATTTTTTTGGGGACTCCCTTTGATTCCTAGATCTGGATATTTGTTTCCTTCCCCAGGTTAGAGAAATTTTTAGCCATTATTTTTCTAAATTTTCTGCCCCTTCCTCTCTTACAGGATCCCTATAATATGAATGCTAATATGATTGATGTTGTCCCAGGGTCCCTTAAACTATCATAATTTTTAAATATTCTCTTTTTTTGTTTGTTTTGACTGGCTGATTTCCACTGTCCTGTCTTTCAGATTACTGATTTATTCTTTTGTATTATTTAATCTGCTGCTGATTCCCTCTAGTGTGTTTTCATTTCAATTATTGTATTCTTCAGCTCTGATTGGTTCTTTCATTTTCTAACTCTGTTGAAGTTTTCACTGTGTTCCTCCATTCTTTTTTTTTTTAAGACTTTATGTATTTATTCATGAGAGACAGAGAGAGAGAGAGAGGCAGAGGGAGAAGCAGGCTCCCAAGGAGCAGGGAGCCCGATGCGGGACTCAATCCCAGGACCCTGGGATCATGACCTGAGCCGAAGGCAGACGCTTAACCATCTGAGTCCCCAGGCGCCCTGTGTTCCTCCATTCTTATCTGAAGTTCAGTGAGTATCTTTATGATCATTACTTTGAATTCTTTATCAGGTAAATTATCTCTGTCTCGTTAGGCTTTCACCCCCTCCTTGGGTTTTATCTTCTTTCATTTGGAACGTATTCCTTTGTCTCACCATTTTGTTTGACTTTCTGGTTTGTTTGTTTGTTTGTTTGTTTTATGAATTAGGGAGAACAGTTACTTTTCTTGGTCTTGAAGGAGTGGCCTTATGTATGAGTGTCCCCTATGTAGACTGTGTGTGGCTGGTGGCTTTGGCAGGCTGGCTGGAGCTGGAGTGGGTGCAGGCCCAGGGGTTCCCAGTCTATGCCATGCTAGAGTTGCCTTGGCTGGAGCTGGAGTGGGCATGGGCCAGGGAAATCTTGAGGTACAGCATGCTGGGGTTGTCTTGGGGGGACAACTGGAGCTGGTGTGGGTCAGGGACCTATGGTACACTGAGGTGGCCCTAGAAAGCTGGCTAGAGTACCTGGACCCTTCTCCTTTCCACACTATTGCAATGTAGGGGGAATGTAAAAAGTGGTGCTGACAGGTGCCTCCAACCCTGGAGAGCATTCCAGCAGTTTCCCACTCTTTTGGCAGACACTCTCAAATTAGTAAATATATGCCCTTCACTTATCATCTCATTGCCCTTTAAACTACTGTTTGTTTGTTTTTTGATGTGACTGAGGGCACACAAGTCTTCACATGAGCCCTTCTGTGATATCCCTCCCTACTGCAGGTCACTGTGTTGGGGGTGGGGTTCAGCCTTTACCATATCTCTGTCCTTCCTACCCTTCTCTATGTGGTCCCTCTATCACTTGTATAGTAGCTGTTCAATCAGCTCTCAGTTTTTCTTCAGGAAGAATTGGTCTATATGTGGGTATAGATTTAATGCATTCATGGGAGGAGGGGAATTCAGGGTCTTCCTACATCACCATGTTGGACTGCCTTCTGGGCATCTTATTTTTAATGTGCACTCCTGGTGATGGTGATCGGTAGTGAGGTTTGATGTCGGTATAGCCTCAGCAGCTCTGACTTTTGAAGGAAACTTGTTTTCACTGTCTTATCTGTCAAACATGCGGTGACTGGGCTTCTGAATGCATTGGCTAGATGGTTTGGTGTCATGAAGGCTTAGCCAACAACTTATAAAATCTACTTTCACATATGATATAACTGCAATTCTTTCTGTGGTGAATGCTTTTATTTCCAGAAAATCAAGACAGACAACAACATTTCTATTTAGACTCATGGAATGCCTCTGGCTCATGACTGGCTTTTGGAATTTCTTGTTTAATTTTCAATAATGAGGTTGGGGCTAAAAAGCATAGTTTTCTTTAAAACCTAGTTTACAACTTTATAAGTTAGTTAAGACTCATAATGACCTGCTTTTCCAAGGATCAGTAATAATGTGGTACATATATTTCATTAAAAGTCCATATCAGAAATGAAAACATATGCTGCTCTGCTTTCTGGTATTCCATTTAGAGGGTATTTTATGAAAGTGTCAGGGAGATGAGTAAAATGTCCTTATCTATATTCAAATTTGCCAGGAAAATCCATTGGCAAAATGGTTTCCAGTAATTTAAAGTAATTTAATATACTGTAAGCGAAAGCCCCTTTTCCCATTTGTTTTTTTAAGTGAGAGGAATGTTACCCAAAGATTGCATTAATGTGATTATTAAAAAGCTTCCATATATCTCCAGAAAGACCAATGGCTACTGAGGGATTTTGCCTTTGGTCCAGGGAATACATTTGACTTTTAGGTGTTTTATAAAGGTCAAGAAGATGTCTAGATGGGTTGCAAGGATCTGAAACCTGTCCATTCCAGGCTCTCTTAACTCCAGGCTGAGAAGGAGGGAAGTGGCCAATACCAGCAAAGGATGACTGGAGATGCTTCTGGTGACAACTGAAGAGTTGGTTCTTCAGTGGAAGAGAAGACTCTGGAATCAGTCTGGGTTTGGATCCTGGTACAACACATACTGAGTATGTGCCCTTGGGAAAACTATCTAACTTGCTGTGTATCCACTTTCTTATCTGTAAAATGTGCATGATGATAATATAGTACCAGTTTCTGTAGGACTGTTGTGTACATTCTGTGCAAAGGTACATCAAGCTGTGTATCCAGTAACAGTCAGCTGTCACTTTTCTTATTATGTCTGGAGCTGTTGGCCCTCTTGCCACTTCCCAGTGAACCTCACAAGTGTTCAACTCACAACTTTTACAATGTACAAATAAGTTGTTGATTTATTCAGTTTCTTTCTACACATGGGTGGCTTTTATAATAAGACAGAAAGGTAGGTTTACTTAGTGTAGAAGTAATAATAATTTAAAAGAAGCTCCTGGAGTGGGAAGGTTGGGGTGGGCATTTCATGAGGTGTCTGAGATTATGTATGTCATTTGGATAGATAGATTAGAGTGGAAACTTGATGGACAAAAGCCTCTGTAGCCAAACAACTCATCCCACCAACTATCCTGGGGATACAGTATTCCATTAAGATGTGCAGATTAGCTGAGAACATTGCAGCAGCAGGAAGCAGTCATCCTGATGAGCCAAGCACCACCTAGCAGAGTCCTGGGAGAATGTGGTGGTGGATGTGTTTTGTGGGGAAGAAGCACAGAGACACAGGTGTTGCTGAGCTCAAGGAAGCCAGTGAACTAGGTAGGGCAGTGAGGGCCATGGTCACCACTGTAGCTCCACAGCCCACGTACTTGGCTTGCAGCAGATACCAAGTAACCATCTGACGACAAGGCAGGGCTCCTCCACTCATCCTTTCAGCACTCCTCAGGTCTTAAGGACTCCTTTTCCTCTACTCCTGACATTTCTTTATCCTAAATATTCAGTAAGTCTCAGTTTAGCCAAAGCTTTGCCAGCCTTATAAAATAATTAGAATCTGAATGCCTTGAACATGGATATGTTGGCCTCCATTCCTGTTCTCTGGCACAGCCAGGCTTCACTCTTCCCCTCTCCTGCTCAACCCTGTAAGAACTTAAATTTCGTCCCTTGGGAAGATATGATTTCCTTCAGGGAATCTTCTCTGTTGCATCTGAGTCAAGCATTTCTCTGTAATTCTATTTATTTATTTATTTGAGAGGGGAAGGGCAGAGGAGAGGGCAAGAGAGAATTTTTATTTTATTTTATTTATTTATTTGACAGGGAGAGAGAGAGAGAGCACAAGCAGAGTGAAAGGCAGAGGGAGAGGGAGAAGCAGGGTCCCTGCTGAGCACAGGGCCTGATGCAGGGCTCGATCCCAGGACTCTGAGATCATGACCTGAGCCAAAGGCAGACACTTAACTAACTGAGCCACTCAGGCGCCCCAGGAGAGAGAGAATCTTAGGCAGGCTTTACACCCAGTGTAGAGCCCGACCCCATCCTGAGATCATGACCTGAGCTGAAATCAACAAGAGTTGGATGCTTAACCAACTGAGCCACCCAGGCACTCTAAGCATTTCTCTGTACTTCTATAACCCTCTACATTTCCCCCACCACATTGCTTCCCACCCAATATATTTTTTTCTGTTTTATTTGGAAACAGGAATAGATTCAGAGATGTTGCAAAAATAATACAGAGGCATATTCTTCACCCAGCTTTCACCAATGATAATATTTTATATAACTATAGAACATTCTCAAAACTAGGACAAAATTATCATATAATTAACTATTAGATTGTAGATCTCACTCAGATTTCACCAATTCTTCCATACACTCATTGGTGTGTATGTTTTTGTGCATAGTTCTATGACATTTTGTCACATGTATAGTGATAAAGATTCTCTCCTTAACCACATTCTAGTCAGGCTTCTCTGAGTTATTTTCAACTAGGCCCCTTCTTTGGACAAACATGTCCTCAAGAGCCCAGTTTTAACAAGAATCCTGCTAAATTAGTTTGGCCAGAATCCCCCACCCTCCATATCTGATCACCCTTGATAGCTTACCAAATTCCTTATCTCCACCATCCCCCAGGTAATGTTTGATCATCCAGGCCTGACTTCAGCAAGAATTCCCCTTAACCATGATACTTCCTCTTAGAAATTTTCTTTTACTTTTATTATGTTATATTAATCACCATACATTGCATCATTAGTTTTTGATGTAGAGTTCCATGATTCATTGTTTGCATATAACACCCAGTGCTCCATGCACTATGTGCCCTCTTTAATACCCATCACCAGGCTAACCCGTCCCCCCACCACCCTCCCCTCAAGAATCCTGTTTGTTTTTCAGAGTCCATATACTCTCATGGTTTACCTCCCCCTTCGATTTCCCCCCTTCATTTTTCCCTTCCTGCTATCTTCTTCCCCTTCTTCTTCTTCTTTTCTTTTTTCTTTTTAACACAAAATGTATTATTTGTTTCAGAGGTATAGGTCTGTGATTCAACAGACTTTATTTTTTTAATTTTTTTATTGTTACGTTAATCCCCATACATTATATCATTAGTTTAAGATGTAGTGTTCCATGATTCATTGTTAGTGCATAACACCCAGTGCTCCATGCAGAACGTGCCCTCCTCAATAACCATCACCAGGCTAACCCAACCTCCCACCCCCCTCCCCTCTAGAACCCTCAGTTTGTTTTTCAGAGTCCTTCGTCTCTCATGGTTCGTCTACCCCTCCGATTCCCCCCCTTCATTCTTCCCCTCCTGCTACCTTCTTCTTTTTTTTTTTCTCTTAACATATATTGCATTATTTGTTTCAGAGGTA
>NW_027683692.1:0-14659 GCF_054177405.1 Leptonychotes weddellii | reverse complement strand
GTGGTGGGTATTGAGGAGGGCACGTTCTGCATGGAGCACTGGGTGTTGTGCACGAACAATGAATCATGGAACACTTCATCTAGAACTAATGATGTAATGTATGGGGATTAACATAAGAATAAAAAAAAAAAAAAAAAAACCCATGATGAAAAACAAAGTCACTCCAATCAATCACTGTGAATAATAAAGTAGTATAGTCACATGCTTTAATTCAGGTTATAAAAACACATTTACTTATTTCCTAGTCCAGTCTTATTTATATTTCAAGGGTGAGTTTTGTTAGAATGAAAGGCAGTGAAGAGTTTAACACTATTACCCACATGCCCTGATTCCATCCTTCACTGACCCAATGGATATTGGGCAAGTTCCTTAACTTTGGTTTTCTAGTTTCCTGACATGTAAAATGAATATAATTATACAGCACAGGGTGGTCATGAAAATTAAATAATATGTATACGCCACCAGGAATAGTGCCCAGCACAAAATAAGTATTAATAACTTTCCTGATCTTGATCAAGTCTTTCCACTATATACATGATTAAGCTAACATTTTGAGTTCCAATTTAGCTTTAAAAGTTTCATTTAAATTTTTAAAAAATTTTCACATATCCAGAGTGTGTTAAACCTAAGAGACAAATTCAGGTATTGCTGGGTTTACCCAAAGAATTAAAGGATAATTTGATCCTATAGCCTAGAGTCTAGTGTATTATAGATCATTGTCTTAGTTTGGTTTTAAGTATTAGCCAGAAAATTACAGATATGTAATATTTAAGTATCAGAATATGAAAACTTGCTGAAAATTATTGATGTTGCTTTATTCTCACAGTTCATTAAAAAAAAAAAAAGCCTGTCGGCCTCATCTGAATAGTTGAGGGTCCAGGAAGAGAGTAGTCTGAAAAAGAGATTCAGCTTCCTACTCAGCCCCTCTGATAAGGTGGGCATACTACTGTTGTTGGTTGTATAGCTGCATGGTTTGTCATATTATCCAACGTATCTTTCCCTCCACCCACTGAGCCAAGGCTTGAGGACAGGGAAAGAGGCAGATAGATACCAACCAGAAGCCCTCACTCACTCAGCTTCAGATTTTAGTTCCCAGCAACAATAGTCTGAAAAGCAAGGCTCTCATTTGAAAGAAGCTGATTTTGTTGAAAGGGAGAATAAACATGTGGATTCTGGTGGGCCAGAGCTCAAATGGCAGCTCAGGTGGTCACAAAGCAGGGAGGAGGCAAGATATGATACGGGGAAGATTTCCTACAACCAAAAACGGAGTGGAAAGTTGAAACAGCAGGAAGTAGTTATTCAGAGGGGATAGAACTAGTTTGTAGAAGCTGCTTGATCCCTTGGAAGGGGTCCTACATCACACCATCCTGGGCCTTGACCCAGGGATAGGGAAGAGTTACATAAGGGAACATAACCCAAGAAAGGCAAAGAAGAATCTGAGCAAAGCAAGGATTTGTACCCACTTCATGGGATATAGCCTCTCACAGGAGTTTAGTGACCACATGGCTGAGGGACGTCATCAAGTATGTGCCTGAGGGCAGCTGCATAGCCCATCTGGGAATGGGAAAGTCAGGGAGACCAGAAGATGCCTGGGTTCTAAAGGGAGAAGGCCCAGCAAGCCTGGCCTAGGGAAGAGAAGCCACAGTGGGGCCATGGACATCCGCGGCCAGGGGTTCCAAGGACTAGCTGGGAAAAATCACATGAGCATTCCCATTCCAGTCTGCATAATACATACGCTCCTTGCTGTACCTAAAGGAGGACAAGAGGATCTCCTAGGGGAGCTGGCGTAAGACACAAAAAAGCCCCATAGGGATTCTGAACATTAAACAGATACAGTATTTACTCAAAGAAGTATTTACCCTTAATGGGGTAAACCAGTCTTCCCACAATCTGAGTCATAGGGTCTTACTGGGTTTTTAAAAGTAGAATTCAATGAAAAAATAAATAAATAAAAGAAAAAAAAATAAATAAATAAAAGTAGAATTCAATGTAGAAAGTTACATTTCTTCCCATCTAAATTGTGCTCATAATTGTCAATCCTGCCTTGGTATGTGAAAGTCCAGTCAGGACCCAGAGATCAGAACTCAGCATTGTGACCATAGCCTTGCCATCTCATGTCTACAGGGAGAGCTGCACAGATGATCTTCCAGCAAATGAGCTCCTTTATTATGAATAGGGCTTTGGCCACCAAGTCCCATATGGTCTGTCTCTTCCCTTGGGGACCTGATGCAAATTGTATGATGCAGGAAAACTCTACTCCTACATTCTTCTCACCTCAGAATACCCCAACGAGGCCGATGCCCAAGGCCCGTCTTCCACACTGGTGTTGCTGGAAGGACACATTCTTGGGGACAAAAGTCTTCCAAAAAGGAAAGGAGTGATCCAAAGAGGACCAGAAGACTTCCCCAAAATAAACAAGTTGTATTTATAGCCCCTACCCTCCCACTGGAAGATCTACCTTTAACACTATGTCTTTGGAATTCATTTTATTGCTAATCCATTCTGGATAACCCAGAGATTAGAACAAGTGGAGAAGGTGGAGGGTGGGAGGACACACTGACTTCCCACAGGGGCTAGCTTATGTGGTCCTAGTACTTGATGGCTTTCTGCTAATCCAAAGAGCAGTCTGTCTCAAGGAGATCAGTAGCACAGCAGAGAAGTGTTGCCTCTACCTTTGAGAGACCCTTTCATTCAATTCTTGGAATTCTCCTCTGCATCTATGTGGGACCAGTGAGATAGGCCTTTTATAAAACTCATATAAATATTCCCTCCAGAAGTCCACTAGGATAGATGAAGACTTACTTCAATTAATTTAACCACCAGGCCCATCATAGGTCAGAGAAATAGAAATTATTAGCTTTCTCGAATTATGTTCGGCTCACTGGCAGAGTTAGGAGCACATACCAGGTAGAGAGCTTGTCAAACACACCAAACTTCACACGTTTACACTGAACCCACTTTTGTGATTGATTTTTCTGTGGGAACAGAAGATTGAGAGTTCTAACAAAGGAAATCCCACTCTCTTATTTTCATGAAGGAATTCATTTTTCCTCTAATATTTTCTTCTCATCCTGATCACAATGGGGCCTCAAGAGTCTTCCTTGGGTGCTGCTTGAATCTCTTCCTGAGTAGCCGCAGCCTGGGGCACCCTCCATTGGGGGTGGCATCACTCAAGGTTAGATCCTGTCTTGTATGCTCCAGATCTCACCTTTCCAAAGTTCCAGGGAGAACAACCAGCATCCATATCATCATGGCACCAATCCCTAAACCCCCAAAGTTTAAAAGACACAGTAACATCCTGAGCCAACACAACCACTAGAGCAGCCTTCACTCTGAGTCCCAGTGCTCTTGGTCCAGGGCTGCAAAGTTTAATGCCTAAACTGTAATGCAACAAGGGATGGTGGAGCTGACAAACCAGAGAGCACCCACCCCATCAAAAGGAAGTTCAAGTTTTTAAAATACTCTGCTGGCTAAACCCATCAGAATATGCCCCCATAGGCCACCAGCAAACACTGGGACAGACAGATGTAGTTCCCAAGAAGCCTAGACCACCACACTGAGGTAGAATTTTTGCTATCACATACAGCCAGCATCTGGGGGAAATGTGAGATAGAAAACAGGAGATAAATGCTTCAAGGCCTTCCCAGGGTGCTAATGAATTCATCCTAGCTGGCTAGACCATCTCGTTTCAGAGCTTAAAATGCTAGTAGAAGAAATGTCCCCAGTGACTAATTTCACACACAGATTACCACGATCTGCAGATGAGGTAGTGGAAATCTACCACCCATAGAGGCCTCCTTCTCTCAGAAACCCTTCCAAGGCATACTCCCAGAACAGGCCAAAATTTAGAAGTGTGTGATGGCAGCACATCCAGACCCCATAACAGGCACTTATGTTCATCCACATACTCCTTTCCAGAGCCCCTCTGACCCCAGCACAATTGGCATCTCACTCCACAACACTGAGGATGGTCTTTGTCCAGGGACATGCCTTTATAGGATCACAGCCAACTCTGAACAAAATTCAGAGCCTTGCAGAATATGAAATGCCCAAGCCATAAACACAGGTGTCAAATAAAAGTAATAAACAATAGTAGGTCAGTGAACATCTTGTCACCCAGCCCAATCCCAAAACAGCAAAATCTTACACCTTGAAAGTCCAGTTCTAAACGAGCCTTGCCAGGACATTGACATTGATTCCTATTCCTACCAAGGCCAGATGCCGTGGCTGCACACAGCTCATGGCCCTCTCCATTTGCACACATACTTGCTGATTCAGTCCCCAAGTGAACCTGCTCTGGCCCGAGAAGTTAATCTCCATGCCTGCCATCAGCAGATTCTTATGTACTTCATTTGGGATTTTTGCCTCTCAGGAATGTTGTTGATCTTGCACAGGCTGTTCTGACCCCATCCTCAAATCCTCAAAAATGCCCATCTCTGCCAGCACCAGGATTGCACTCCTCAGATCCTCTCCAAGGGCAGGAAGACTGGTGCCGTGCCTGCAAACTGAAGCTGGAGGGGGCCTGCCTCCCAGATCCTGAGCCCCTCTGTACATAGCATTTCAATCCAATGAGTCACATCAGTTACACCCAGGTTTCCAGTTAGGGTGTCTGGCCAGGACCCTGAAACCCTATACAGTCACCTCTTCAGGTAAACTGCACTGCACCCTTATGAGAATTGTTTGACAAACAAAAGCCGGGCTGAGCTTTGTTTCCCTGGCCCTTCTCACTCCATCCTGGTTCTTGATTATAAAATGCAAGCTTTTATAAAGTTATTAAAAGTGATTTTGAGGGCGCCTGGGTGGCTCAGTTGGTTAAGCGACTGCCTTCGGCTCAGGTCATGATCCTGGAGTCCCTGGATCGAGTCCCGCATCGGGCTCCCTGCTCGGCAGGGAGTCTGCTTCTCCCTCTGACCCTCCCCCCTCTCATGTGCTCTCTCTCATTCTCTCTCAAATAAATAAATAAAATCTTTAAAAAAAAGTGATTTTGAATAATTGCTCAAGCCACATGCCAATAAGGATCTCAGATTTAAACCTATTAACAAGGAGAAAACTAACCAGAAAGATAGTCACACAGTAGGCACTTCAAAGAGAAAAAAAATCACCTCCCCCTTCCCATCCTAAACAATTCAGTCCTAATGCTGTTAGCTCACAGCGAGGTAGGGGGATCCACGGTGGCCCTGAGTGAAGTGCTGGAGGCTGAGCAGGGTGAGGATGGCATCCACACATGGAGATGGCCATGTCAGAGGATGTCAGAGACCAAGCAGATAAGTGGCCACACCGCAGGGTGGCTCAGTGCAAAGTGGTAAAGTCCAATCAGCAGGAGGGGGGCTTTGGAAGGGCAACCTGGCATGGAGAGTCGGACCCAAGCCAGGTAAGAAGGGTGCCCAGGCAGAGGGGCAGGGTAGCATGGGGAGAAGACGTCCATGCCAAATCCAGTAGGCATGCATGTGTGTAGGTGACCTCACGTGGTGAGCCAGAGTCCAAGTAGAGTGAGTAGATGTCCATGTGTGTGGTGATGGATGGCCTGAGTAGAATGTCAGAGCCAGGGAGAGGGTTCTTATGGCCAGGCAGCTTGTCATGGGTGCTGTTCTGGGCTGAATTATGTCCCCTCACAATTCATATGTTGAAGTCCTAACCCCCATACCTCAGAATGTAACTGTATTTGGAGATAGGGCCTTAAAAGGTGTGATTAAGTTAAAATGAAGGGTAGGGGAGTTGGGGGGGGAGATGGGCTAAATGGGTGATGGGTATTAAAGAGGCCACCTGTTGTGATGAGCACTGGGTGTTGTATGTAAATGATGAATCACTGAATTCTACTCCAGAAACCAATATTGCACTATATGTTAACTAAAATTTAAATTAAGAAAAATAAAATATAATGAAGGGTAGGCACCAATCCAATATGACTGGTATCCTTATTAGAGAAAATTGGGGCACACACACGCAGAGGAAAGATCATTTGCAAGCCAAGGAGACAGGCCTCAGAAGAAACCAAATTTGCCAACGTCCTGGTCTTAGATTTCCAACCCCCAGAACTGCAAGAAACAAATTTCTGTTGTTTAAACCACTTAATCTGTGTATTTTGTTATTGCAGCCCTAGCAAACCAATACAGGTGCTAAAGTCCAAAAGGGGTGAAGAGAAGAGCCACCATGGGGGAGACAGCACAGAAAGAAGTGAGTTACACATGCGGTGTCCTTGATGAAAGATTCATTCCAAGGCTCAGGGTGGGAAAGTACATGATGCTCAAGCTCAGAACATCTACCAGAAAGGAAGTGATCACAAAATGATAGTGACATGTCAAGCAGGAAGATAGCCCATTTGAAGGGGCTTTCACTGGCCACAATGAGGACAATCTGAATAACAAAATAAATCATGAAATACTATGATATTATGATGGTAATCTAATGAATTAAATAGAAAACTATGTGTCTATAATATAAAAAATATAAATGAATATAGAAATAACCAAAATGTTCTACAATAAAAAAATGGGGTGCCCGGGTGGTTCATTCAGTTAAGCATCCAACTCATTTTTTTTTTTAAGATTTTATCTATTTATTTGACAGAGAGAGACACAGCGAGAGAGGGAACATAAGCAGGGGAGTGGGAGAAGGAGAAGCAGGCTTCCTGCAGAGCAGGGAGCAGGATGCGGGGCTCGATCCCAGTACCCTGAGATCATGACCTGAGCCGAAGGCAGACACTTAACGACTGAGCCACCCAGGCGCCCCAAGCATCCAACTCTTGATTTCGTTTCAGATCATGATCTCAGGGCTGTGACGTCGAGCCCTGCATCAGCTCCGTGTTGGGCGTGGAGCCTGCTTGGGGTTCTCTCTTTCCCTCTGCCTCTCTCTCTTTCCCTCTCCCTCCTTCTCTTAAAAAAAAGTTCTACAGGGTGCCTGGGTGGCTCAGTTGGTTAAGCGACTGCCTTCGGCTCAGGTCATGATCCTGGAGTCCCGGGATCGAGTCCCGCATCGGGCTCCCTGCTCGGCGGGGAGTCTGCTTCTCCCTCTCCCACTCCCCGTTTGTGTTCCCTCTCTCGCTGTGTCTTTCTCTGTCAAATAAATAAATAAAATCTTTAAAAAAAAAAAAAGTTCTACAATAAGTAAATGGTTAAACTGTGGCATATCCATCCCATGGACTAATATTCAGCAATGAAAAGGAGGAACAGACTTTCAATACAACCACTGGGATGATTTAAAGGGCACTGTGCTAAGTAAGAAGGCCAGACTCTAAAGAACACATACTGCATGATTCCATATTGTATAGGACTTTCCCCAAAGGACAGAGATGGAGAACAGATTAGTGGTTGCCAGGGGGATAGGGAGAGTAGAAATGTGGGGGCAGTGAGTGGGTAGCAGGCAGGAGAGATTTATGGGGGTAGAACAGTGCTGGATCTTGCCAGGAGTGGTGATTCCACAAATCTACACATGTGATAAAATGACAGGAAACTATACACACATAGTACCAATTTCAATTTTCTCGTTTTGATATTGTACTATAGTTACAGAAGATGTAGCCATTAAGGGAAACCAAGTTAAGGATACATGGGACTTCTCTGTACTATCTTTGTAACTTCCTGTGAATCTATATTTCAAAATAAAAAGTTTATTTTTTTAAGATTTTTATTTATTTGAGAGAGAGCACGAGTGGGGAAGAGGGGGAGAGGGAGCAGACTCCCCCCTGAGCAGGGAGCCCGATGCAGGACTCGAACCCAGTACCCTGCGATCATGACCTGAGCCAAAGACAGATGTTTTACCGACTGAGCCACCCAGGTGCCCCAAAATAAAAGTTTCACAAATATAGAATGTTTGATGAAGAATAGGATATATAGATAGCTTCAAAGCATCTCCACACAAAACACAGATTACAAAGGGAAAAAGCTAATTAAAGTAGAGAGGCTTGACAGTCACCGCATTAAGCAAATGATTGAAGTGAACATCTTTAGTAATAGAACAAATCAAAATGTACCCCATCCAATAGGATGCAATGAGTAGAAAATAACATCACTTCTGTGATATTCCCGCCAAAGATTTGGGTCTGAATCTAATCAGGAGGAAATAGACAAACACAAATCAAACATTCTACAAAACAACTGGCCTACAATCTTCAAATGTGTCAAGGTCATAATAAAAGTCATGCAAAGACCAACAGAATATTCCAGATAGCTGGAAGCTAAAGAGATATGACAACTAAATACAACTCATGATTCTCAGCTGGTCCTTCTGCTAGAAAGGACATTCAGACTGTTGGTGAAAACCCGAACGGAGCCTGAGGATTTTGTGGCAGTAATGCCACAACATCAACTTCCTGATTTCACAGCTACACTGTGGTCTACAAGAGAATGTCCATTTATAGGAAATGCACACTAATTAGGGGTGATGGGACATTAAGCTGGCAACTTTACTCTCAAATGGGTCAGGAAAAAAGTTATTTGTACTCTATCTGCAGCCCTTCTAGAAGTTGTTTCAGAATAAATGCCTTTATGTTAACAATAAATGATTTAGATGTCAAAGAATGAGAAACCCTTCACAAAACTGATGAAATCCTAGAACAGTTCTGTAAAAAAATGGCACTCTTTATATTCAGGCCTGGAAAAATCACACTTGGCAGAAGGTACATGCATATCTAAAAAATCTCAGAAACACGATTCTTTGTTCATTCTAAGAATTAGCACAGTCTTTCAACTAGTAATTTAAACTGCATTAGCTAAAAGACTGAAATATGTCTCCCTTTTTTTAAAGAAAGTTCCAGTTAGAACTTTTCTGTGTCTTACTAGAAAATGTTAGTCCCCACTTAAAATCTACTTACTATAAATGGCCTATTTCCAGAATCAATAATCCTTGGAAGACAAGGACATCCTGTACATCCTTGCTGCTGGTGATACCAAGCATAAGCCTGCTCTGTTTTCCATTCAGATTCCAGGCCCAGCCTAGGCCCAAAAGGACTGGCAGGAAGGTGCAGTCAGGCAGCTCACCACAAGAATGACATGGTAATACCTTCCTGCTAAGGATCAGTCAGGATTAAATGCAAGTAAGAGTCTTGCCTTAATACACAGAACATATTAAAACTAACATTACTACTATTAACAGAGAACAGGTTCAAGGTTCAGCTCAGGTCATATCTTCCTCCTTACTTTTGTTCTCAGTCATTCCCTGTCAGCTCATGTAGTAGCCATGGGAATTATTTCTCCTAAGGATTAACTGGCAAGGGAAGGTTTGGTTTATAGATCAAGTGGCCAGAATATGAAAATCTAAAACCGAGCATGTACAAAAGTAGAATCCTTAGAAAACAGTAATCAAGTCAGCAACGGCAGCCACGGCCAGCCAGTCAGGAGGAAGCCTGTTAAGACCTCAAACCAGAATAGAGCATTATTAAGGGCCAAGTCAATAAACTCAGAACACTTGCTACAAACAGAGCTAGGATGCCTGTGGCTGATTGTTGATTGCTCACCAATCAATATTGATTGCTCGTGATGAGTCAAGCAGATTTAATAATGTATGTCCAAGTGAACACTGACATGCCAAACACTGCACTAGACACTAGACACCTCACTGACATGATCGCATTTGAGCCTCACAATTACCTAATGTACAAGGTAGGTACAATTATCATTCCTATTCCATTGATGGGAAAACTGGGGATTAGAGAGATTCAGCAGCTCACCCAAGGTTACACAACTAGCAAGGGGTAAAACCAGTGTTTGAACCCCAGTGTTTGGTCTCTAGAACCTGTGCTCAACTGCTATTCTAAACTGCCTCCCATCACCAACCATCATTTGTGACTCCACAGCTCCCACTGTCCCTTACCTCACACTAAGCAACTTGCTTGTTACAGTATGCTTGGTTCCAGTTCCTACAAGCCTTTGTTTCTACAGCAGTCATGCTGTAGGATGGACCACGGGGTGTCATCAGAGTGACAATAAGACACAGCAAGGGCAAAAAGTCTACTTTGTGGACTTGGAGAAGCAGGCTGCTACTTTTATCTAGCAGCTTCATTAGTTTGGCAAAGTAATAAGAGCTATTATAATAAACTCTTGTTTTTACTTAGAAAACGCTGCCTTCCTATAGGAAACAACTGAAGGTTGCTGGAGGGGAGAGGGATGGGGGGATGGGGTAACAGGATGACGGGCATTAAGGAGGGCACAGGATGTAATGAACACTGGGTGTTGTATGCAACTGATGAATCACTGAACTCCACCTCTGAAACTAATAATACACTATTAATTAATTGAATTTAAATTAAAAAAAAAAAGAAAATGCTGCTTTCCCACAAGGCCAACTAAAAATATGTGTGCATGCATGTGCACACATGTGCATGGGTATGTGGTGTCACCATGGAACTTTATATATGGCAAGCTACTTCTTTTTCTGGAGACCTCAGAGTCAGAAAAACTTTTGATGAATTAATTAGGGTCATCAAAAAGTAAACTTAGGTCTGTACTGGATAATTCTAGAGGGGTTGCCCTCTCCTTGAGTTGCTTGCCAATTGATTTGGAAACATAATAACAGATTTTCCAAACTAGCAAACTCCACTTTCCCACCTAGGTACTTTCACAAAATGATCTTATTTCAATCATCTTTTAGCCTGGAAAATTCCACACACCTCAAGGAAAATATTTTGAGTTTTTTGACCCCCATGTGGCTATTTAAGAAGAAACACTTTACCAGACTCCTGGCTGGGGAGATAACTCCAGTCGTAGACATCACGCTCTGGCGACAAGTGTATGCTGACTCACCACTGCCACCATCTGCCCAGGGCCTTTCCTCCTCATTCTTCAAGCCCACAGTACAGCAGGCATGCTGGCTGATGTTTCTGGATAGATCTCTAGCCAAGGACATAGATGGTTCAGAAGGATTGTTCCTATAGTTCTGGTGATCCGGATTTTGTCTCTAGAAACCATATTTAGTTGTCAAACAGTATAATAGAACAGTCAGACTTTGAATATTTAATATATTTCAAAATTTTAACCAATGTAGTTTCATTTAAGTGATAAGGGCAATCTTACGTTATGGATGAAAAGAAAATCATTACTCAATAGACTGTATTTGTTTTTTCTAGAACCTTAAAATATTATGCAATTTGCAACTGCATTAAAAAGATTATCCCATGGAGCAGATCCTGTAGTTTATAATAAATGCAGCACAAAACAAAGCACTTCTGTTACACATGCAAGGAAAAACTAAGGCAGCCACCTGCTCATGTGCAAACACTATGGTCATGCCACAACCCAAGCATCCAATTGGCTAACAGGATAATCCATTCCCACTGTTGCAGAATGTATCCTCTCTGAAGTCACCCTAGTAGGACTAGTGGACAAGGAAAAAAAAAATTGAAAGTACCATTATATACCTGGCCGTTCCTGCCCTAAGTTTCTAGAATGATTGTGTTTCTCTATTCCCTAGTATATGTCCTTCTCTTCTGTCCCTAAACACAATCACATCGCTACATAGAAAAGACTTTCACTGATCTAACCACTTCTTCCATCCTTTTGATCCTTCTTTCCGGTCTCAGATTTCCAGGTTTAATGGACTTGAAGTTTGCTATTGTGCTCTGCCTGGACTTCAGACACTTACATACACTCAACCTGGACTTCCAGCCCACTCCTAGCCCACATCTCACATGCTGGGCCTCTCTGTAGCTTCTTGCACTACTTCCTACCCTCAGATTCCCAAGATTCTCCCTTACCTGACCTTAGGCCCTATCTTTCTTCTCCACCTTCCTGCTACCTTCTCCTCTCTGATGGCTCCTCTTCCCTCAGGTCAATGGTGTCACTTCGGGCTCATTTCTAAGGCCTTTCTCTCCTCATACCTCACCTCCTCTGATGACTAATCCACTTAACAGGTCTTCAAGGCTTGCCTGACCATGCAACCAGCCCATATAACTAGCCCACAGCTTCCACTGCCTAATGGACACTTCTGAGCTATGCACCCTGATAATGGTGGTGACAACTATGTGCTTCATGGTTTGCAAAGCAAGTTCAATTATTTCATCCCACCAAAAGGTTGCAAACCCCATGAGACTGGCATCACAAGTACTGCTGAACATTCCACCAGGGTTGTCCCTCAGGGAGGGCCTCTCCAAGGGAAATGCCCCTTCCTTTCTTGGTCCTGTCCGATGGAAAACCACCAGTACAGAATGGGTTTATCTCATGCCCTAGCAATCAAGGTTCTATTAAAGATTCAGCAGTTAGGAACTAGATGCCTGGATGTGACAGGAGGTAAGTATATAGATAATCAGGAACTTGGCTCCAAAACTTACACAGATCTGGATTCAAACCCCAGTCCTGACATCTCTTAGCTATGTGGCCTTTAGCCATATTTTGGTTTCCTCCTCTATAAAACATGGATCATAAATAACTCACAGGATTGTTACAAACAACTGGAACATTATAAATTGCCTGGCACATGGAAAGGGCTCAGTAAATGGTGGATATTGCTCTTAATTCTTAAGCCTTTACCTCAGAGTCTTTGGCTCCTTCCAAAACATCACTGAGAACTTGTATGTATTCTGTCGCACCTTTAAGGATATCAACTTTGCTAGGCTTCCTGCTTTGGGGAAGAAATGGCACAAGTGCCTTCAGTTTAGCAAAACCACGGTTGAGATTTTTTATCTGGAAAACAAAAAAAGCACAGTGACATACAGAGAGGCTAATTTGTACAGATATCTGCCCCCAAACCACAGAAGAGGGTTGTGAGGGCTTGTTTGCATGGCTCTTGTCTGGGTGGTGAACTGAAGCAGGCACAGGCCAGAGTCACCGCTCCCCCAGCAGCGCGGTTCCTGGCAGTTGAGGAAGGAGTGGCATAAACTTAGCACTGTGGGTGAATGGGCTGGCAGAGAGGGGGTTTGTGTTCTTGCTGAACCCCTGCCTCTTCCTCTTATAGCATACCCACTGTAATGTTCAGGCAGTGGGGTAGTGGCTAAAACTCTAAATCAAAACATCAGGATTTAAAACCCAGCTCCACCATGTACTAGCTTACAAGAATGTGTAGGATACTTCATATTACCAAGCTATGGTTGTTTATCTGTAAAGTGGGAAATACCCACCTTGTAAGTTTTGTGGTGATCAACACAATTACACATAAAATACTTCTTCCTGACCTGGCACGTAGAAAGTCCTAAGTGGTACTGATAATAAACAAAATGTGCAAATACTTATCTACTCAAGCACTGAGCCATCAACTCTTTAACCTCTTTCCCAGCCAAATCGAGTCAAGTGTTAGAGTCTAGAGAGTCTGCATGTTGGCAAGATTTGAAAGGCAGAATAAGGCTATTTAGCCACATGTTTATAATTTTCCAGGGTCTAATCCTTCAGTTCTGAGCCTGGAACGTTGAGGACCATCCCCCAAAGGGAACTGGCCTTGGAAAAACTGGCTTCCACTACACCATAAAGCCAATATACTCATATTTATTGAGATCCCTCTCCCACTCCAGATCAAAGTGAACAATGGACATAGTCATCCCATTTCAGCACAATACAAAGACCAATAAAGGTGTGAAAATGTGGAACTTTGATAAAAGAACTACAAAACAAAATAGAAATTAGATATTATTTTTCATGTGCCAAGCTGGTAATATTGTTGCTTTGTTAGTCATACCCAGCATTGGAGATAAACAAAGAAAACAGTCTTATATCCCATAAGGGATTAAAATTAGTAAACTTCTCTAGAAAGCAGTTGGGCAACTGGCATCAAAAGTTGTGAGACATCCTATGTCTCAGTAATTCCATTTCTAGCATTTTATTTGAGAGCAATTATCAGACATGCACATAAAGACCAGTAAAAAGCTGGGAAAAGCATAAAGGCTGGTCCATTTATATGATAGAGTATGCAGTAAAAAGCTGTTCTTTGAAAGAATGCTTAAGAATGAGGAAATGTCAAATAAAAACCACAATGAGACATCACCTTACACCGGTCATAGTGGCTAAAACTAACAAGTCAGGAAACAACAGATGTTGGTGATGATGCTGAGAAAGGGGAACCCTGTTACACTGTTGGTGGGAATGCAAACTGGTGCAGCCACTCTGGAAAACAATATGGAGGTTCCTCAAAAAGGTGAAAATAGAGCTACCCTACAACCCAGCAATTGCACCACTAGGTATTTACCCCGAAGACACAAATGTAGTGATCTGACGGGGCACCTGCACCCCAGTATTTATAGCAGCAATTTCCACAATAGCCAAACTATGGAAAGAGCCCAGATGTCCATCAACAGATGAATGGATAAAGACGCTATGGTAATATATATACAATGGAATATTACTCCGCCATCAAAAAATGAAATCTTGCCATTTGCAACGACGTGGGTGGAACTAGAGGGTATTATGCTAAGTGAAATAAGTCAATCAGAGAAAGAATTATCCTATGATTTCACTCATATGTGAAATTTAAGAAACAAAACAGAGGATCATAGGGGAAGGGAGGGAAAAATAAAACAAGACAGTATCAGAGAGGGCAGAGAGGGAGACAAACCATAAGAGGCTCTTAATCATAGGAAACAAACTGAGGGTTGCTGGGGCACAGGGGCGTGGGGGGATGTGGTAATTGGGTGATGGACATTAAGGAGGGCACCGGATGTAATGAGCACTGGGTGTTATATAAGACTGATGAATCACTCTACCTCTGAAACTAATAATACACTATGTTAACTGAATTTTTTTTT
>NW_027683691.1:0-370 GCF_054177405.1 Leptonychotes weddellii | reverse complement strand
TGCTGAAAAGTCGGACTGTAGGCTGGTGAGGTTTTCTTGTACATAATGAGTTGTTTTTCTCTTGCTGTTTTAAGATTCTCCCCTTGTCTTTACCTTTTGACCTTTCAATTACAATGTCTTGGTATGGGTCTCTTTGAACTCTTTTGAATTCTTTAGGCATCCTGGATCTGAGTGTTTGTTTCCTTCCTCAGATAGGGAAGTTTTCAGCCATTATTTCTTCAAATAAATGTTCTGCCACTTTCTCTTCTCCTTCTGGGATGCCTATCATGTGAATATTGGTCTGCTAGAATTTGTTCCATAACTCTCTCAAGCTAACATCACACTTTTTCATTGTTTTTTTCTTTTTGCTGCTCTGATTGAATGAGTTCCG
>NW_027683690.1:0-370 GCF_054177405.1 Leptonychotes weddellii | reverse complement strand
GGAAAGTACCAGAATAGAGAAAATAGGGCACAGAAAGGAGGCACTGACAAATGTCAAGAGTTTTCCCTTCAGTCTCTGTCTGGTTTGAGTGCCACTGTTCCCTCATTTCTGTTAAATGTCATTTTCCATTTCTGTTAAATGTCACACAAATGCCTTTTCATTTTGGGTGTCATCTCATAAAGTAAAAACCTCTAAGATAAGAAAGGGAGGCTCAAATGCTCTCACCAGGTGGCCTAAGGAAATTTAAGAACAGAAGTGGTTTCTTAAAAAAAATCATGCAATGAACTAACTATACAGGGTGTTATATAGAAAAAAAACTATTGAAACAGTTTTGAGTAACTCTGTTCCTTTAAGGTGTTTTTTTTTTTTT
>NW_027683689.1:0-370 GCF_054177405.1 Leptonychotes weddellii | reverse complement strand
CTGGGTGGCTCAGTTGGTTAAGCGACTGCCTTCAGCTCAGGTCATGATCCCAGGGTCCTGGGATCGAGTCCCGCATCGGGCTCCCTGCTACACGGGAAGCCTGCTTCTCCCTCTCCCACTCCCCCTGCTTGTGTTCCCTCTCTCACTGTGTCTCTCTCTGTCAAATAAATAAATAAAATCTTTAAAAAAAAAAAAAAAAGAAGCAACGTAAAAACTCAACTCTTTCCAAAGCCAGAAAAACCGCCCTAGGGATTTCCATTTGCATTTGAACGCATGACTAATTTATTTTGTATTGGAAAACAGTAGCAAATACACATCATATAGAGAGACAAAAGTTTGTTTTTTTTTTTTTAAGATTTTATTTATTTAT
>NW_027683688.1:0-370 GCF_054177405.1 Leptonychotes weddellii | reverse complement strand
GTACAGAAAAATATTTTTTCAAAATTTTACTCTGAGCTTTTATACAAACTCTTTGGAAATTAGGAATGGAAAGAACTTTAGCTAGATGAAGTTTATTAAAAACAAAACAAAGTAGGGTACCTGGGTGGCTCAGTGGGTTAAGTGACCGACTCTTGCTTTCAGCTCAGGTCATGATCTCTGGGCTGTGAGATTGAGCCCCACATTGGGCTCTGCGCTCAGCCAGGAGTCTGCCTGAGGATTCTCCCTCTCCTTCTCCCTCTGCCCCTCCCCCTGCTCGTGCCCTGTCTCTCAAAAACAAAACAAAACACAAAAACAAAGCCAAACCAGCAATTATTGTAATGGCCCCAACAGAAGTCAATGTTGATAAACC
>NW_027683687.1:0-370 GCF_054177405.1 Leptonychotes weddellii | reverse complement strand
ACATCCTACCCACCACATACAGCCTCACTCATTGATGGGCAAAACCAAAGGTGTCCATAGAAGCATGTCCCCACCTGGTGACGGGGTGGGGCAAGGGGTTCAGAGAAGCTGAGGAAGGGCAGGGCCACGTTCATGAAGCTGTTCTTGTAAGATTCAAGCTGCCGGTGTTCCTGCACCACTTTGTTTAGCTCCAGACTCAGGAGGCCAACTACAGCTGCTGTGGTTGTGTCAATGGCGGGGATGATCTTCCCTGCAGTCAGCTTGCTCTTATGCCGATCTGAAGGGGGAATGTTACGGTGTTCTGCTCAGAGGTTGGATGCAGCCACAATGAAATCCATATGAAAGTTGGTGCACAAGCTATTTATTTATT
>NW_027683686.1:0-370 GCF_054177405.1 Leptonychotes weddellii | reverse complement strand
TTCCACAGTTTATTTTATTTTGTTATGTTAATCACTGTACATTACATCATAAGTTTTTGATGTAGTGTTCCATGATTCATTGTTTGCATATAACACCCAGTGCTCCATTTAGTACATGCCCTCTTTAATACCCATCACCAGGCTAGCCCATCCCCTCCACCCCCTCCTGTCTAGAACCCTCAGTTTGTTTCTCAGAGTCCGTAGTCTCTCATGGTTCATCTCCCCCTCTGATTTCTCCCCCTTAATTTTTCCCTTCCTGCTATCTTCTTCTTCTTTTTTTAACGTATAATGTTTTGTTTCAGAGGTACAGATCTGTGATTCAACCGTCTTACACAATTCACAGCACTCACCATAGCACATACCCTCCCCA
>NW_027683685.1:0-370 GCF_054177405.1 Leptonychotes weddellii | reverse complement strand
GTCAACACGGTGCTCACGGCGCTGAAGAACTTGTCCAGGGAGGCGTGGACCGCAGGGGTGAAGTCCGCGGGGTGGTGGCAGGCCAGGGTCACCAGCAGGCAGTGGCTCAGGAGCTGCGGAGAGAAGGGACGTCAGCGGCCGCCCGCGCTCCACCTTCCGGAGCCCGGGGGCCGTCCGCCCTGCTAACAGGGCCCGCTGCTCCCTCCTGCCCCAGATCTCTCCGGGCCGGCCCGCGTGCTCACCTTGAAGTTGACGGGGTCCACACGCAGCTTGTACGCGTGCAGGTCGCTCAGAGCCGACAGGGCACCTGGCAGGTCATCTATGTGGGACACAGCGGTGGTCAGCGCGTCGGCCACCTTCTTGCCGTGGG
>NW_027683684.1:0-370 GCF_054177405.1 Leptonychotes weddellii | reverse complement strand
CACATTATCTCTCTTTTTTTTTAAATCCTCTTCTTTCTTTTTTCAAACAACTTATTATCACTTCCTTTTTATAAAATTTTCATAATTTTCATCTTTAGAGTCATATTCCATCCCTTCATCATATCAACCCTTATTTTTGTACATATATAAGTTTTTCTTTCTTTAAAATTTTGGAGGCACTTTCTTCTAACAGACCAAAGTACACCAGAAATCTAGTGTGTGGCACTGATCTATGTACCAGCCTGATCATATTTGATCATATTCTGTTTTTTGTTTTGTTTTGTTTTATTTTTCTTTGTTTTTATCTTGTTCTTTTTCTTTTTTAATTTTTTCTTTCTTTCCCTTTCTTTTCCCCCAGGTTCAGGTCTTT
>NW_027683683.1:0-370 GCF_054177405.1 Leptonychotes weddellii | reverse complement strand
TTGTAAAGTGTTTGCACATGGCCGGCCCCTCTGGCTGTGTCCACTGGGAAATCTGTGGCCCCACTGGGGAGTATACTCATTTCCTGGGGCCGCCATAACAAAATCCCAAAGACCAGGCGCCTTAGACAGCACACATGTATCCCCTCCTGCTCCTGGAGGCTGGGAGTCTGAGATCCTGGTGGGGCTGGAGGCTGGGAGTCTGTGATCCAGGTGGGGCTGGAGGCTGGGAGTGTGAGTGAGATCCAGGTGGGGCCAAGGCTGGGAGCCTGAGATCCAGGTGGGGCTGGAGGCTGGGAGTCTGAGATCCAGAAGGGCTGGAGGCTGGGAGTCTGAGATCCAGGTGGGCTGGAGGCTGGGAGTCTGAGATCCA
>NW_027683682.1:0-370 GCF_054177405.1 Leptonychotes weddellii | reverse complement strand
CTATGATGTTTATAAAGAAAAATGAATGTTTAATGTTTTCTTTTTACTAGTTAAGTCAACTTTGCTAACTTCAACAAGGGTCTAAATTACCAGATTTTTTCAAAGATCCACAATCATGGTGTGATTCACATGAAAGCAGGCAGCTGAATCTGACTTCCCCAGTACTTATAGCTGCTCTCATGACTACAGTGAATTTGGAAATGAGCAAAAAAACCCCAGCATAACTAAAAAAAGAAAAAAGTCTAATAAAACAGATTTTAATACACAGCAAAAAACTTTGTTAGGTCATCAATTTATATTTTAAAAAAGATATTTATAATTATTCCTATCTCCTCAACTTTATCTTATTAATGAATAGTCCTAGAAACTG
>NW_027683681.1:0-7292 GCF_054177405.1 Leptonychotes weddellii | reverse complement strand
TCAGTGGAGAGCCTGCTTCTGCCTCTCTCTCTGCCTGCCTCTCTGCCTACTTGTGCTTTCTCTCTGTGTGTCAAATAAATAAATAAAATCTTTAAAAAAAAAAAATATTAAAAAAAAAAAAAAGAAAAGAAAAAGAATCCCAGGATTTTCCCTCCTGTGTGTTTTCGTCTTGCTTCTTCGTGGTCCATGATGCCAGCTGAGGTTGTCAGTACAGTGAAAACAAACTGGCAGGATGGGAGCAGGTTATTCTGCCATTTTTCTAGATCTTTCAGTTGTACATCAAATCTGGGGCTGATGACTCCACACTTGTTTAACCTGCTTGTGAGGTTCACAACAATTTTCCCTGCTCTGTGATCATCAATGATTTCAAATTCACCAATGTAACCGTGCTTCATCATCACAGTGAGAAACCAGACGATGACTTTGGAGCATGGCCTAATAAGAACCTGGTGTTTGCCTCTCTTTTCAGCATCGTTAATGCTCTTGAGAGCATCTGCCAGGACACTCATGCACACCATTATGGCTGCACGGAAAGATGGTGGGAAGAGTGTCTTCCATTCTTTTTTCTGTCTTCTGTGGTTATGTTGAGCATTTTCCATAATTCCATTTTCTCTTCATTCTTAACACATCAGTTGTGCTTTTACTTTTATTTTTATTATTTTTACTTTTTTTTAGTGGTTGCCCTAGAGTTTGCCATGTACTCTTACAACTAACCCAAGTTCACCTTTAAATAACCCTGAATTGCTTATTGCTTCCTGGGCAGTGTGAGTGCCTTATGCAACAAAATAATCCTAATCCTCCCTCTTATCCCTTGAATCATCGCTGTCGTGCATTTCAGTTATACGTAAGCACATACAGGCACGTATGTATGGACACAAGGTATAGACATGAGCACACATAGTCGAAAACATTGTTGCTTTTATCTGTTAGGTCAATTAGGGAAAATTTTTATTTTACCCTCACTTATTCCCTCTTTGATGCTCTTCCTTTCTTTAATAGATCTGAGTTTCTGACCTACATCATTTTCCTTCTCTCTAAAGAACTTCTTTTAACATTTCTTGCAAGGCTGATCTGCTGGCAACAAATTCCCTCAGTTTTTGTTTGTCTGAGAAAGTCTTTATTTGTTCTTTACTTTTGAAGGATAATTTCTCAAGGTACAGAATTCTAGTTTGGTGGGGTTTTTTTCTTTCAACACTTTAAATATTTCATTTCACTCTCTTCTTGCTTGCATGATTTCTGAGGGCAAGATGGATGTGGTTTTTATCTTTGTTCCTCTGTAGGTAATGTGTTTTTTCCTCTAATTTCTTTCAGGCTTTTTTTTTTTTTTTTAATTTGTGATTTTCTGTCATGTGAAAATGATATATGAAATGTAGTTTTTTGGGCGTTTATCCTGCTTGGTGTTCTCTCAGCTTCCCCACTTAAATGAAGTGAGAATGCTTTGAACTTGGTGCCATTATTGCTCCCATAGTAAACTTGATCAGCAAGGCCAGGACAATGAGAGATTAAATCACAAAGCCAGCATGACGCTGGGCAAGCGTTTGCACTCAAGCAGTATTATTTATATTCTAAAGGCCCTATAGTTTATGCAGATTATTTCAAGCCACCTCACATTATTTTGAAAAAGTCATAGCATGCCTTATTATCAAATGAAAATAAAATGCTGACTTAGCCCCAGTTAACTCTTGAATAATAAATGTATTTCTAGAACATTTCTTCTCTCTCTGCTACTTCTAGTTACTCCATCTTTGCTTACTTTGTAGACACTATTTGAAAGTCACTCTGACTTTTAATGTTCTCATATATTCTTTTATAGTGGTGCCTTCTTTATATTTTTTTCTCAGGTCCTTTTTATTCTAAATGTTTGAGAGTAAAAAATCACTAGGGTACTTTAATTACAATTATTTGAATGAGCTGGTTTGATTTGCCTTTTTAATCTGTGTTCTCTCTGTATCCTGGCCCAGCTTCTGGAAGGTGCAAGGAACGGAGTGACTCACCACAGCATCTGCTATGTCATCAGGAAAGAGGGTCCCTGAGGGACAGAACCTAGACTGAGATTTGAAGTTTCTGGATTCTGACCTCTGCCGGCTCACTGGCTATCTCTACATGGGGCTACATTTTGACTGTGGTTTATAGGTAATCACCTAATTTCATGTTATTTGTAGCTTTTCCTTTCAAAAAACGGCAATAATTATCCTTTATCCCTCCACCTCCCCAGCAGGAAATGGCAAAGATTCATTATTATTAAAAACAAAGTGAAATTGTCCATCTGTCCAGAGGTGTTTGCCATATATATACAGAAAACAGTTCTCATGATTTCCTTGGCCTTTGTGGCTGTGCCTGTAGGATAAGTAAGTACTTTCTCAATGAAGGGGGCGTTTTGAAATTCCTTCCAAAGAAGTCTGGCATTCATTCTAAATTGACCTGGAGGCTGAGGAGCCCTGGAGTTGTTCCAGCTGCTTCAAACTCTGCCAGGTAAATATTTCCATGAACTAACAAGCTGTGGTAGACTGGTTATTCATGGACTTGGCTGTTACTGATGCATTGTTCTTGAGTTACTTTTGTGTTATATTTTTAGAATCCCTATAATTTTATAGGTCCTGATGCTTAATCTGAGTCAATATGTGTCCTTTTAGATGTAGAATACTAGAGCAGAGTGGAACAATCTACCTTTTAAGAAAGGACTTTACTGTAAATTTAATAAGATGTTTAGAGGAAGGTGTTTTGAGAGTGGCTAGGGACAATATCATGTGGGTCCCACGCTCTTTCTTTCCTTCTGCTCCAACCTCTAGTATGTTAAGTTTTTATCCTTAGGTTTGATGCTTCCTGGTCACCAAATGGTTGCCATACTGACAGCAAGTCTTCACAAGGCATTGTATGAGTGCAGAAGTAGGGGGTCTATCAAGATGGCAAGAGAAAGCTCTTCTCATATACCTGTCTCTTTTTATGCAGGAACAAAAATCTGTCCCCAGAGTACCTCTATCTCACATCTATTTGGGCAGAAGAGGGTCTCATACCCTCTCTGAGCAGCAAGGGTGCCTGCAAGAAGGAGTATTTTGCTTTTTCAATATCTACATTGGGAGGTGGGCAAGGAGAAGGGATGAGGAGTGACCAACCAAAGTGTTTGTCACCACTAACAAGTTCTTTTTCTTTCTCTCCCTTCTATTCTGCTCACAGAAGGCATTGCCTGCCAACAGCATAACACAATCTTGGGAATGAACTCTGACAAACTTACCATCATGACAGCTGATGCATCCCATCGAGGATGGAAGAATGGAGCTCCAAACTTTGTTACACTATTCTTGAAAGGTAATCAGCTTCTGTGCATGAGTGGATGGAACGGGTCTATTTACATTGCTTTCAAGTTTACCCAGTAAAGCACCATGACTTCTGCAAGCTGAGGAATCAAGGGGAAAGCTGCGTGAGTGTTGGTCTGTTTCTTACAACTGCCTTGTGAAGGCAGCATGCAGTCATTAATACTGCTGATTTTATAAATACTGGATGAACAGTTAAAGGGGAAGCAGTTCTAATTCTAGGAACTGGGTGTGAACAATTTTATTTCTAGGCTCTGAATGACCAAAGGTGCCTGGACTGTAAGTTTTCTGTTCACAACATGGTTGGCCTAGGTCCATTAATAGTTGGAATCCTCTGAAATAGATGGATCTCTCCTTTTAAATTATTTTTTTAATTTCCTAGAATTTATATTAAAATTTGTCTTTTTTGGGCTCTAAATAGTTGGAGAATGGCATGGGATGACCTTGTAGTAACGCAATGTGTAATACAACCAACTCTATGTACTATTTCTAGAAGAGTTTCCCATTGGCAGGAATATAGAAAACATCTACTGGCATCATTTTCATGGACATGTATCTTTGTTTTTATTGTATTCAGTAAGATGTGCAATTCAGCAGTTTACCTTGGAAGAGAAGTGAGATGAAGTTTGACTGTCTTTACAGTCAGACTTTATCACCAAGATGACAGGACCCCAAACCTTGAGTGTGGTCAGGTTGTTGTAATGATGTGTGAAGGTTACCAGCACATTGTTCTGAGCATGATCTCCTTGATCTGAAAACACAGGGAACAACTTGATATCGATAAAACCCAAAGAACTTTGGAAAACTTTGGTGTTTCTTGATTGATACTGTCTACTTGGGATGGATTTCGCTGAGAAGCCCTGATACTGTTGAAAGAAATAAAGGGTTTACTTTTTCTTGCAAAGAGTTTGGGGGCAGCCATTTCGGGGTACAGGGTGCTGCTCCAGGGTCAGGCTCATGTTGCCTTTCTGCTCTGCTGTCCTTCAAGCAGAACTGCTGAGCACCTTAGAATGAGGTCAGCATTCCAGAAACACAAAGAAAGACAAGGAAGGAGGGATAAATGACTCTATTGGGACTTGGGACATTCCCAGAAATCTTAGGAAATGTGCATCTTGTTGCCGTGAACCATGTCCCACAGCCACTGTTAGCTGCAAGGGAGTCTGGTGAGTAGAGTTTCTTAGCCAAACACACTGATGTTGCTGGAAAAGTGGACATTCTCTTAAGGAGGATGAAATAAGGAAGTGATCATTTTCTAAGCAACTAGCAACCTGTGCCACACCCGTCATCATTGGCAAACCATGGCGTCTGTGATTCTACCTGTCAGACGTTGCTTTCAATGTCTCTTGCCATCGTGAGTGCAGGTGAACGTGATCAGCTATCAAAAAAGAATTCACCATTTTCTTTTCTTTTGCAAGTAAGCAGTAGTAGCCTTCTCATTCGTGTTTGCTCTGTTTTCTAATTTATGTGCACAATTTTACATATATTTCTGTTTCTTGATGAGGAAGTGAAGGTTCATTGGGGTGATGAAATGAGTTCTGCAAAGGCCAAATTCATTCGATTGTTAGAGGGGTCTAGGACTCATCTCAGGACTGCTGTGCTCCCTGCACAGTCCCAGCACTCTAGCTTCCCCTTTGGAACCAGCCCCTCCAATGCTGACTAGACCTGGAGGTGTTTTGAGCCTCGGGCTGAGGAGTAGCTTCTGAGTCATCAGTGGCGCATTTTCTGCTGTGCCCAACCCAACCGTCTATCTGGGTCTGTAGGAACACTCTTTTTTTTTAAGATTTTATTTATTTATATGACAGAGAGAGGGAACACAAGCAGGGGATAGTGGGAGAGGGAGAAGGCAGGCTTCCTGTGGAGCAGGGAGCCCGATGTGGGGCTTGATCCCAGGACCCTGGGACCATGACCCGAGCCGAAGGCAAACGCTTAACGACTGAGCCACCCACGCGCCCCTGTAGGAACACTTTTATGGTGTCAGAGACAGCAGCGCAGCAATGTACTTAACAGAGCCAGAGAAATGCTGTAGCCCAGGCTGACCACATTACAAATCCCAGGCGCCCAAAGTGTAACATGCATTCCATGCTGATGGACCCAGTACCGAGTCAGACTTTTCCAACCATAATCCAAATTGGACCATTTTTTCCCTCCTTTTTCCCTCCTTATTCTTTCCTTCCACCCTCTCCCGACCCTATTTAAGTTTTGTCTTAGAAATCTTATTTGAATTTTCAAGTTAGCAAGACTTAAAGGAGTCACCTTTCCTAACTTCCCATCTGGGGGATCCCTAGAGGACCTTATCTGGGTTCTGCACGTAGACATCCAGAGATGAGGCACTCACGATCCCACACATCAGCCAGTTCTGAATAACGTGTCAGAAAGCTGTTGGCTTGTATTAGGCTGACCTTTCCTATTAGATTTTATAATCTCATACCAGTAGTGAAACTCCAACATCCCCTTTGACAAATGACAGAAAGGGCTATTGCATTACATGGCTAGGGCTTCCCTTTTGTAGAAGCTTTGTTGATTCAGAATTGACTGATAGTTCATGAGTCTCTTTGAGGAAATTGGAGGGAAAGTATATATGAAGAGCAGCAACAATTCTGGGTAATAGCTGAGAAATGTGATGGCTGTGAAGGAGAAAGAAACAGAACAGTGTTATTTGTCATTCTGACTGTCACCTTTGCAAGTAAAATGTTGAGGGGTGCCTGGGTGGCTCAGTCAGTTAAGTGTCCGGCTCTTGGTTTTGGCTCAGGTCATGATCTTGGGGTCCTGAGATCGAGCCATGCATCAGCTTCAGTGTGGAGTCTGCTTGTCCCTCTCCCTCTGTTTCTCTCTCTCTCTCTAATAAATAAAATCTTAAAAAAAAAAAAAAGCAAAATGTTAAGGTTATGTCCTTGCAAGAATCCTGGATCTTCTCCATTTTCCACAAGACTATAAAACAGGTTTATCTTCTTCCTCCTTGTGTCCCTCCCTCCATGTCTCTTTTTCTCTCTCTCTCCCTCTTCTCCTCCCTTTCTTTCCTTCTTTCTAAGGCTTATAACTATGAGTAGTTTATGGAGAGGTTAATCCATCTGATTTGGCATGACAAGAGAAGGCATCATGTATGAGGTGAGGCTTGAATTACTCTTGCAGGATGAGTATTTCAGTGTTTGGTCAGATGGGAGGGGAAAGATTGAATAAAGGCAGATGGACAATTGCAATAATTTTCTATTGAGTCTGCTGGAGTGACTCAGTCATGATTATTCAGGCTACTATTTCATAAATATGCAGCCCACAGACAACCATTACTGTTCACACTTCCTTGTCCTTTACTATGGGGAGGGCAAAGCATTTACTAACACACTGATGCAGAGTTAAAGTTGAATACTCAGTGATTCTCAGCATTTTCCCCCAGAGACAGACATTACAGATGACCTTCCCAAGCAAGATGCTCTGAAGGAGGTACCTTGCCCATTCTGGTCAAGCTACTGGTATCCTCTTCTCTCTTAAAAACAATACAGAGAAGAGGGGAATTATGAGGGAAAACAAATATAGGTATGATATTTGTTATTTAAGAATTGTCACAAGGGATTTTAACTAACCACGTAGATGATGGTAGTTGAGGATTATCAGAAAGTTGAAGGCCATGATAGCGTTCATCCAAGTCTGTTTATCCAGAGTTGACTACGGTAAGGGAGTTAGCTACTGCTGCATTCCTTCTGCTAGAGACTCACAAGGATTTAAAAGGACAGTGGGTTTTAGATGTCCATCGACAGATGACTGGATAAAGAAGATGTGGTATATATATACAATGGAATATTATGCAGCCATCAAACGGAATGAGATCTTGCCATTTGCAACGACGTGGATGGAACTGGAGGGTATTATGTTGAGTGAAATAAGTCAAACAGAGAAAGACATGTATCATATGATCTCATTGATAGGAGGAATTCTTAATCGCAGGAAACAAACTGAGTGTTGTTGGAGTGGGGGGTGGGGTGGGAG
>NW_027683680.1:0-370 GCF_054177405.1 Leptonychotes weddellii | reverse complement strand
TTTTTTTTTTAAAGATTTTATTTATTTATTTGAGACAGAGAGAATGAGAGACAGAGAGCATGAGAGGGAGGAGGGTCAGAGGGAGAAGCAGACTCCCTGCCGAGCAGGGAGCCCGATGCGGGACTCGATCCCGGGACTCCAGGATCATGACCTGAGCCGAAGGCAGTCGCCCAACCAACTGAGCCACCCAGGCGCCCCTCAGGTTGGCTTCTTATTCACATACAAGATGGCTGCAATCCACACCTGGGGTAAGGTGATAATTTATTCTTATTCAGCAAAACTGAGAGATTGAGTTTTTATAGATTTCCTTTAAGAACTAAAAACACTCTATTTTCAGAAGTCCTCATTAGACTTTACTTGACTCATTGGT
>NW_027683679.1:0-370 GCF_054177405.1 Leptonychotes weddellii | reverse complement strand
TTTTTTTTTTTAAAGATTTTATTTATTTATTTGACAGAGAGAGAGATAGCGAGAGCAGGAACAGAAGCAGGGGGAGTGGGAGAGGGAGAAGCAGGCTTCCCGTGGAGCAGGGAGCCCGATGTGGGACTCGATCCCAGGACCCTGGGACCATGACCTGAGCCGAAGGCAGATGCTTAACGACTGAGCCACCCAGGCGCCCAGGGTCAAATATTTTTGATATCACTCAATGGTAAAACATCCATTTTACTTCACAACTCAGTATACGTGTGTATATATGTATGTGTGTATATTCACATGAAATAAGAGTTTCATGAAATAATATCTTTGCTAGTGTAAAACACTCTGGAATTTTCCATTTAATTTTTAAAAT
>NW_027683678.1:0-370 GCF_054177405.1 Leptonychotes weddellii | reverse complement strand
TTTTTTTTTTTTTTTTTAAAGATTCTATTTATTTATTCATGAGAGAGCGAGAGAGAAAGGCAGAGGGAGAAGCAGGCTCCCAAGGAGCAGGGAGCCCGATGCGGGGCTCGATCCCAGGACCCTGGGATCATGACCTGAGCCGAAGGCAGACGCTTAACCATCTGAGCCACCCAGGCGCCCCCCTTCGGTTCTTAATGGTGCCCACTATTAAAAGTGCTGCGTCCCCTCAGAGCAGGCAGGAGGCAAACAGCTCGTGGATGAATGTGCCACGGGGATGAATGTGCTACAGTCTTCTGGTAAAGCAGAGGAGAAGAGAAGCAGGTGCTGAAAAACACATTTTAATTTCTTCAGTGGGTCCATTACACTTTAC
>NW_027683677.1:0-370 GCF_054177405.1 Leptonychotes weddellii | reverse complement strand
ACCTATTTTAAAATCACTCCCTACAGAATTGACATGTGGAGCTCAAATGAAATCTGGGATTATCTGGGATTTTGTTCAGTCTTTGGTGGGAGAGAAGTTGTTAGGGCTACTGGGTACTGCTCAGGGGACATGTTTCTAGATTCATCTTTTGAGAAGAATGGGGGAATCATCATGAGAGGTGAAGGAACAACCTGAGAGAGAAAAAAGCTCTACCAGCCCGTTTACAGTGTGAAGCCCACCATTACTGCCATGCTCCTAATAAACATTAAGGAAATAAAATAATCAGCAGATGGAATAAGAAAAATTAAAGCAAAATAAAGGCAAAGTAGAGGTGAAGAAATAAATTTTAGAAATTAAAATTCTTTTTTTT
>NW_027683676.1:0-370 GCF_054177405.1 Leptonychotes weddellii | reverse complement strand
GTATACTTTCCTGAGAGTGGGATTGCTGGGTCATAGAATAGACATGTGTGCAGCTTTACAGATATTGTGAAGCAGTTTTCCAAAGTGGTTGTAGTACCAATTTACACACCCACCAGCAGCATATGCTATGAGAATTCCCAGTTTTTCCCACAACATTACCTTCATTTGGTGATAGCTCTTTCTTTTTTTTTTTTTTTTTTCATTTTAGCCATCCTGGTGAATGGGTTTTTAACCAACTTTATTAATTTCTTTCCAGTTTGTGTTCTGGATTTCTAAGGGCTTTAAGTCTGTATGCCTTAGTACAAGACCTCTTTTTTTCTGGACCTTGGTACCCCATGCTGATTGTTGAAATAGTGGCAAACACATTTCT
>NW_027683675.1:0-370 GCF_054177405.1 Leptonychotes weddellii | reverse complement strand
TCACTCATCAACTTGAAGATGCCATCGTCTGTAAGATGTACCAGTATTTTTGTTGTATTAGAAAAGAAAAAACACTGCAAATAAATGCTTTTAAAAACAGAATTTTATTTCATACTGATGGAAGAAGTCTTTTAGATTTCCTTGCTCGCTCCCTCCCTCCCTCCCTCCCTCCCTTCCTTCCTTCCTAGTTGGGGGTGGGCAGAGAGAATCCTCAAGCGGACTCCCTGCTCAGCAGGAAGCCCTATGTGGGGCTTGATCTCAGGACACCAGAAGGTGTCACAGGAAGGTTTTTAGATGCCAATCAGAGTCTGTATTCTGTCCTCCAAAGGCCCTTAATTGGTTTATTAATGGAAACATCCAGGAGTTGCAG
>NW_027683674.1:0-370 GCF_054177405.1 Leptonychotes weddellii | reverse complement strand
GACATGTATGAAGGGATTTTTCTAACACCATTATTTTTTTTCCATTCTTTTTTTATTTTATTTTATTTATTTATTTGAGGGAGAAAATGAGATAGGAGAGCATGAGAGGGGGGAGGGTCAGAGGGAGAAGTAGACTCCCTGCTGAGCAGGGAGCCCGATGCGGGACTCAATTCCGGGACTCCAGGATCATGACCTGAGCTGAAGGCAGTCACTTAACCAACTGAGCCACCCAGGCGCCCTATTTTTTTTTCCATTCTTTAGTTTGCTGTCTAGTGTGTAGAAAACCTTCCTTTTCCTCTATTTATTTATTCCTATTGGTTTTTGGCTCCTGGTTTCTTATATTATTCAATAGGCTGTTGCTTCCATTGTT
>NW_027683673.1:0-370 GCF_054177405.1 Leptonychotes weddellii | reverse complement strand
TGTGCGGGCCGCGGATCGGGTGTGCGGGCCGGGGAGCGGGTGTGCGGGCCGGGGAGCGGGTGTGAGGGCCGCGGAGCAGGTGTGCAGGCTAGGGAGCGGGTGTGCAGGCTAGGGAGCGGGTGTGAGGGCCGGGAGCGGGTGTGAGGGTCGGGGAGCGGGTGTGCGGGCCGCGGAGCGGGTGTGAGGGCCGCGGAGCAGGTGTGAGGGCCGGGGAGCAGGTGTACAGGTGTGGCCCAGGTACCTGCATGCCTAGGGCTTGTCCCTCCTCACCCCAGTTTACCACTGGGTCACAGCTTAGCCTCCAGTACTTGAAGACCCACTCCGGGCGATTTGTGAAGAAGCCAAATTGATATCAAGGACTGAAAACAGG
>NW_027683672.1:0-370 GCF_054177405.1 Leptonychotes weddellii | reverse complement strand
GGCTCCCTGCTCAGCAGGGAGTCTGCTTCTCCCTCTAACCCTCCTCCCTCTCATGCTCTCTGTCTCTCATTCTCTTTCTCGCAAATAAATAAAATCTTAAAAAAAAAAAAAAAGTCAGGGGACATGATTATGGGCTCCACCCACAATTGGGTGATGTTGCTGACCACATTCTTTTTTTTTTTAATTTTTTTAAAGATTTTATTCATTTATTTGACAGAGAGAGACACAGCAAGCGAGAGAGGGAACACAAGCAGGGGGAGTGGGAGAGGGAGAAGCAGGCTCCCCACTGAGCAGGGAGCCCGATGCGGAGCTTGATCCCAGGACCCTGGGATCATGACCTGAGCGGAAGGCAGACGCTGAGCCACCCAGG
>NW_027683671.1:0-370 GCF_054177405.1 Leptonychotes weddellii | reverse complement strand
GCAGGTGTGGTGGAAACAGCAAGAGAACTAGAGTTAGAGGTGGAGGCTGAAGATGGGACTGAGCTGCTGCCATCTCATGATCAAACCTCGTGAGGAGAGGCTTGTTGTGCATGAGCAAAGAAAGTGGTTTCCGGAGACGGAAGCTTCTCCTGGTGGTGATGCTGCAAAGATTGTTGGAATGACAATGAAGGATTCAGAATAGTACATAAACTTAGTTGATCAAGCAGCGGCAGGGTCTGAGAGGATGGACCCCAATTCTGAAAGAAGTTCTACTGTGGGTAAAATGCTATCAAACAGCATCACAAGCTACAGGGAAATCATTCATGAAAGTCAGAGTCAACGGATGAAGCAAACTTCATTACTGTCTTAT
>NW_027683670.1:0-7293 GCF_054177405.1 Leptonychotes weddellii | reverse complement strand
AAAAAAAAAAAAACCTATATTGGGGAAGAAAAAGAAAAGGATCTCAAGTCAGTAACCTAAGATTCCACTTAAGTAACTAGAGGGGCATAGCGATGGGAAGAAGAAGCAAACTAAACCCAAAGCAAGAAGGAAAGAAATAAGAGTGAAAATCAATGAAATAGCGGAAACCATAGAGAAAATCATTTAAGGGGACTATAAGAGAGTAATATGAACATTAGGACCAATTAATTCCTACTAAGATAAAAATACTGAAACTGACTTTAAATATAGGGAATCTGAATAGTAAAAAAATTAAGTACTTAAAAATCTACCCACAAAGAAAAATATAAGCCTAGAAGTGTTCACTTGTGATTTTTATGAAAAATATTTAAGAAACAATACCAATCATTCACAAATTCTTCTAAAGAAGATGTGGTTCATATACACAATGGAATATTACTCAGCCATCAGAAAGGATGAATACCCAACTTTTACATCCACATGGATGGGACTGGAGGAGATTATGCTAAGTGAAATAAGTCAAGCAGAGAAAGTCAATTATCATATGGTTTCACTTATCTGTGGAACATAAGGAATAGCATGGAGGACATTAGGAGAAGGAAGGGAAAAATGGGCGGGGGGAATTGGAGGGAGAGATGAACCATGAGAGACTATGGACCTGAGAAACAGAGGGTTTTAGAGGGGAGCAAGGTGGGGGGATGGGTTAGCCCTGTGATGGGTATGAAGGAGGGCACGTATTGCATGGAGCACTGGGTGTTATATGAAAACAATGAATCATGGAACACTACATCAAAAACTAATGATGTACTGTATGGTGACTAACATAATAAAATTAAAAAAAATAGAGGAGGAGGGAGTACACCCTATCTACTATGAGGCCCTGATACCAAAGCATGTAAAAGGCATCACAAGAAAACTAGACCAATATCTCATGAATAGAGATCCAAAAATCCCCAACAAAACATTAGCCAACAGAATCCAGCAGCGTATAAAAAGAATTATACAACACGATTAAGTAGGATTTATTCCAGTAATGCAAAGATGGCTTAACATCCAAAAATCAATTAATATAATTCACCATATTAATAGGATGAAAGACAAAGCCACATGATCACTTCAATAGACAAAGTATTTTATAAAAATCCAACATCCCTCATAATAAAACTCTTCAGCTTGATGAAAACCTCTTTAGCCTGATGAAAGGCATCTATAAAAACCCACAGCTAGGGCGCCTGGGTGGCTCAGTTGGTTAAGCGACTGCCTTCGGCTCAGGTCATGATCCTGGAGTCCCTGGATCGAGTCCCGCATCGGGCTCCCTGCTCGGCAGGGAGCCTGCTTCTCCCTCTGATCCTCCCCCCTCATGTGCTCTCTGTCTCTCTCATTCTCTCTGTCTCAAATAAATAAATAAAATCTTAAAAAAAAAACAAAACCACAGCCAACATCATACTTAATGAAGATAAATAAAAATCAGGAATAATACAAGGATATTCACTCTCACCACTTCTACTTAATATTATACTGGAGGTTCTAACAAGTGTACATGCAAGAAAAAGAAGTAAAAGACACCCACATTGGAAAAGAATCAGTGACTGTCTTTTATTTGCAGACAACTATATAGAGAAAATCCTAAAGTATTCACACATAAAAAAGTTCTGAGTTCAGCAGTTACATGATACAAGATCAATATACAAAAAGCAGTTGTATTTCTATGTACTAGCAATGAACAACTAAATGAGATTTTAAAAGATTCAGTTCACAATAAAATAGGAATAAATTTAACAAAAAACTGTAAGGTTTGTAACTGAAAACAAAATATTGCTGAGGAAAATTAAAGACCTAAGTGAAGAGGCCAAGTTCATGGATTGAGACACTCAATACTGTTAAGATTACAACTTACCCCAAATTGATCTATAGATTCAATGCAATCCCTATAAAATTCCAGTGAGTTTTTTTTTCAGAAATTGACAAACTAATCCTAAATTATATATTAATGAAAAGACCCAGGTTCAAAAATTTTTCCAGCATCAATTTTTTTCTTTTTTTAAATTTAAATTCAATTAGCAAACACATAGTACGTCATTAGTTTCAGATGCAGTGTTCAACCATTCATCAGTTGCATATAACACCCAGTGCTCATCACATCTTGTACTCTCCTTAATACCCATCACACAGTTACCCCATCCTCCACCCACCTCCCCTTCAGCAACCCTCAGTTTGTTTCCCATAGTTAAGAGTCTCTCATGTTTGTCTCTCTCTGATTTCTTCCCATCCAGTTTTCCCTCCCTTTCCTTATGATCTTCTGCACTTTCTTATATTCCACATATGGGTGAAATCATATGAGAATTGTCTTTCTCCGACTGACTTATTTCATTTAGCATAATACTCTCCAGTTCCATCCAAGTGGATGTAAATGGAAAGTATTCATCATTTCTGATGGCTGAGTAATATATACCACATCTTCTTTATCCATTCATCTGTCAAAGGACATCTTGGCTCTTTCCCACAGTTTGGCTATTGTGGACATTGCTGCTATAAACATTGGGGTGCAAGTGCCCCTTTGGATCACTACATTTGTATCTTTGAGGTAAATACCCAGTAGTTCAGTTGCTGGATCATAGGGTAGTTCTTTTTTTAACTTTTTCAGGAACCTCTATACTGTTTTCCAGAGTTGCTGCACCAGTTTATATTCCCACCAGCAGTGGAAGAGGGTTCCCCTTTCTCTGCATCCTTGCCAACATTTGTTGTTTCTTGTTAATTTTAGCTGTTCCAACAGATGTGAGATGGTATCTCATTGTGGTTTTGATTTGTATTTCCCTGATGCCAAGTGATGTTGAGCAGTTTTTCATGTATCTGCTGGCCATTTGTATGTCTTCTTTGGAGAAGTGTCTGTTCATGTCTTCTGCCCATTTCTTACCTGGATTCTTTGTTTTTTGTGTGTTGAGTTTGAGAAGTTCTTTATAGATTTTGGATACTAGCCCTTTATCTGATATGTCATTTGCAAATATCTTCTCCCATTCCGTAGGTTGCCTTTTAGTTTTGTTGACTGTTTCCTTTGCCGTGCAGAGGCTTTTTAGCTTGATGTTTTTGGTTTTTAGTTCATTTTTGCTTTTGTTTCTTTGCCTTTAGAGACCTGTCTTGAAAAAAGTTGCTGTGGCCGATGTCAAAGAGGTTACTGCCTATTCTCCTCTAGGATTTGGATGGATTCCTGTGTCACATTGAGACCTTTCAACCATTTTGAGTTTATCTTTGTGTATGGTGTAAGAGAATGGTCCAGTTTCATTCTTCTGCATGTGGCTGTCCAATTTTCCCAGCACCACTTATTGAAGAGACTATCTTTTTTTCCTTTGGGTATGCGTCCTACTTTGTTGAAGAGTGGTTGATCATAGAGTTGATGGTCCACTTCTGGACTGTCTATTCTGTTCCATTGATCTATGTGTCTGTTTTTGTGACAGTACCATGCTGTCTTGAGGATCACAGCTTTGTAATATAGCTTGAAATCAGGCATTGTGATGGCCCCAGCCAAAGGCAGATGCTTAACTGACTGAGCCACCCAGGCGTCCCAAGAAGAATGTGTATTCTGTGGCTTTAGGATGGAATGCTCTGTATATATCTGTGAAGTCCATCTGGTCCAGTGTGTCATTCAAAGCCCTTATTTCTTTGTTGATCTTCTGCTTAGATGATCTGTTCATTGCTGTGAGTGGAGTGTTAAAGTTCCCTACTATTAATATATTATTATCTATATGTTTCTTTAATTTGGTTATTAATTGGTTGATATAATTGGCTTCTCCAAGTGAGGAGCATAAAATATTTATAATTATTACGTCTTCTTGTTGGGTAGATCCTTTAAGTATGATATAGTGTCCCTCTTCATCTCTTAACACAATCTTTGGTTTAAAATCTAATTTGTCTGATAAGAGAATTGTTACCCCAGCTTTCTTTTGAGGTCTATTAGCATGATAAATGGTTTTCCACTCCCTCATTTTCAGTCTGAATGTGTCTTTAAGTCTAAAGTGAGTCTGTTTTAGACAGCATATGGATGGGTCTGCTTTTTTATCCAATCTGATACCCTGTATGTTTTGATTGGAGCATTTAGCCCATTTACATCCAGAGTAACCATTGAAAGATATGAATTTAGTGCCATTGTATTGCCTGTAAAGTCCCTCTTTCTGTAGATTGTCTGTCTCTTTTTTAACTTTCATTTTTTTATATTTACATTTTATAGATATATTCTTCATTTTGGCTTCTGTTCACTCTATTCAATTTTATTTTTGAATGTATATGTTTTGTTTTCTTTACAATTTTGGGATTGTCTCTGCAGACTCCTGCAGTGCACTGACACTGGATCCTGTGCATACCCCACTCTGCCCTTCCCAGAGGATGGCAGAGGGTCGCCCCACACTGTCCTTTCCAGGGCCAACATCTTGAGAGTTGTTGCCCAGTCGTGTGTGCACCCGATCTGTCCCTTCCAGGGGATGGCTGAGGGTCCTGGCATTCCAGTCCTCTTCAGTGTCCCCAGGCAGGGAGCAGTCACCCCATCAGCCCAGCTCCTGGTTTCTGGTGAACAGAGCTGAGAGCCCCCTCCTGGCCTGCTGACCGTAACCAGTTTCCCCTGCTCCCCTGCTTGGAAACTCTACCAACTCAGGCACTCACGTTAATTCTCTGACTCCCAGGGATCCTGAGACCACACTGTCCCACCTAGAAATCTGCCCATTTCATCCCGAGTGCCTTTCAGACAGGGATAGCTCTCACTGGAGCAGATTTCTAAGGATTCTGATTTTGCCTTCTGGAGCTTTATCACTTTCTGGTAGCCAGTTTATGGAGGCTCCCTCCCCCCTCCATTTATGTTCTGGTATCTCCCCTCAGATTCATTTCTCCACACCTCCTACCTTGCAAAAAGTGGTCGCTTTTCTACTTGTAGAGTTCCAGATATTCTTTTCTTACATCTCAGGTTGAATTCATGGATGTTCAGAATGATTTGAGTTATCTAGCTAAATTCAAGGGACCAGATGAAACGAGTCCCCCTACTCTTATGCCATCTTACCTGCCTCCTCCTCCAGCATCAAATTTTTAAAAGAACAAAGTGAGAGGATGTACACTTCTTGATTTCCAAATTTACTATAAATGTACAGTAATCAAGACAGTGTGGCATTAGCATAAAGATAGACATACACATCAATGGAAGAGAATGTAGAGAACAAAAATAAACTCATATTTAAGTCCATTGATTTTCAAGAGAGACACCAAGGCATGTAAGGAAAGGATAGTCTTTTTGACAAATGGTGATGGGACAATTTTAACTCTTGCCTTACACCATATGCAAAAATTAACTCAAAATGGATTCAAGACCTAATTTAAGAACTGAAACTATAACACTTTTAGAAGAAAATGTAGGGAAAAGTCCTCATGACCCTGAGTTAGGCAAAGATATTTTAGATATGATACCAAAAACATCCATTAAAATAATGATTGATAAATTAGACTTTGTCAAAATTAAAAACTTTGTGCATTAAGAGATACAATAAGGAAATTTGTAGCCTACAGAATGGGAAAAATATTTGCAAATCATATTTGTGACCAATGACTTGGATCCAGAATATACAAAGAACTCTTAAAACTCAGTAAGGCAAACAATCCAGTTTACAAATGGGTAAAATGTTTGAACAGATGTTTACAAAAGAAGACATACAAATGGCTAAAAAACACAGGAAAAAATGGCCATCATTAGTCATTCAGAAATCCTGATTAAAACCACCACATGGTACACTTTTCATCTACTAGAATGGCATTACCAAATTGAACAGACAATAACAAGTATTGGGGAGAATGTGGTGAAAAAAAGGGAACCCTCCTACGTTGCTGCTAAGTGTCTAAAACAGCATAACCATTTTGGAAAGCAGCTTGAATTTTTTTTTTTTTTGGAGGGATAGAGGTGGTTGGTGGGGGGGTTTGGTGAGGAGGGACAGAGGGAGAGAGAAAATCCTAAGCAGTCTCCGTGCCCAGCACAGATGCAGGGTTTGATCCCAGGACCCTGAGATCATGACCTGGGCTGAAATCAAGAGTCAGACACTTAACCGACTGAGCCACCTAGGCACCCCAGTTTGACATTTTCTTAAAATGTCACACATGAATTTACCATATGACCCAGAAATTCTACTCCTAGGTGTCTACCCAAGAGAAATGAAAACAATGTCCACACAAAAGATTTGTATGTCAATATTCACAGCATTATTCATAGTGGCTGAAATGTGGAAACAATCCACACATCAATCAACTATGGATAAGCTAAATGTGGTGTTTTCTTACAATGGAATATTCAGCAATAAAAAGGAATGAACTTCTTATGCATAATACAACATGGATAAGCCTCAAAAACAGTATGTTGAATCAAAGAGATCAGATGCAGAAGAGTGTATTTTGTGTGATTCCATGCACATGAAGTGGCCAGAAAAGGCAAATGCCTGGACAGAGGTCAGCAAACATTTTCTGTAAAGGGCAATGTAGTAAATATTTTAGGCTTTCTGGCCATACAGCCTGTTTTAACTAAGCTCTGCAGTTGTTGGGAGAAAGCAGCTGTAGACTGAACATAAATGAACAGGCATGAAACTATTTACAAAATAGTGTTTCCATGAAACTATTTACAAAAACAGACCACAGGCCAGATCTGGCCCATAATAGCAGTTTGCAGACCCCTGCTACGGAGGCAGGAAGAAGATTAATGGTTGCTTGGGGCTGGGAGATGAAAATTATGGGTAACTAACTGCAAAGGGGCAAGAGGGGCAAGATAGGGGTCTGCAAATTACTGTTAAAAATTTTTTTTAAATTTTATTATGTTATGTTAGTCACCATTTAATACATCATTAGTTTTTGATGTGGTGATCCACGATCCATTGTTTTCGTATAACACCCAGTGCTCCATTCACTACGTGCCCTCCTTAATACCCATCACCGGGCTAACCAATCCCTCCTCCCCCCTCCCCTCTAAAACCCTGTTTGTCTCTCAGAGTCCATAGTCTCTCATGGTTCGTCTCTCCCTCCAATTCCACCCCATCATTTTTCACTTCCTTCTCCTAATGTCCTCCATGTTATTCTTTATGTTCCACAAATAAGTGAAACCATATGATAATTGACTTTGTCTGCTTGACTTATTTCACTTAGCATAATCTCCTCCAGTCCCATCCATGTTGATGTAAAAGTTGGGTATTCATCCTTTCTGATGGCTGAGTGATATTCCATTGTATATATGAACCACATCTTCTTTATCCATTCATCTGTTGAAGGGTGTCTCGGCTCTTT
>NW_027683669.1:0-370 GCF_054177405.1 Leptonychotes weddellii | reverse complement strand
TTGCCATCTAAAGCAAAAGATACATAACCCCCATTGCTTTGAGAGTAATGTTTAAGTCAAAGAAATCACAATTGGAATTAGAAAATACTTTAAATCATAATGAAGTAGGACATTTCAAAGCATGTGGGATGCTTTTAAAATCATGCCCAGAGAGGGACACCTGGGTGGCTCAGTCGGTTAAGCGTCTGCCTTCGGCTCGGGTCGTGATCCCAGAGTCCTGGGATCGGGTCCCACATCAGGCTCCCTGCTCAGCAGGAAGCCTGCTTCTCCCTCTCCTGCTCCCTCTGCTTGTGCTCTCTCTCTCTGACAAATAAATAAAAATATTTTTTTAAAAAAATCATGCCCAGAGAGAAATGTATAGCTTTAAACA
>NW_027683668.1:0-370 GCF_054177405.1 Leptonychotes weddellii | reverse complement strand
GAAGATATTTGCAAATAATATATCCTATAAAGGGTCAGGATATAAAGAACTTCTACAACTCAACACCAAACCAACCATACAAAACAAAAAAACCCAATCAATTAAAAATTGGCAGAAGACATGAACAGACATTTCTCCAGAGAAGACCTCCAGATGGCCAACAGACCCATGAAAACATGCTGAGCATCACTCAGCATCAAGGAAATGCAAATCAAAACCACAATGACGTACGACCTCACACCTGCCAGAATGGCTAAAACCAAAAACACAAGAAACAGCAAGTGCCGGCGAGGCTGTGGAGAGAAAGGAACACCCTCGAGCACGGTTGATGGGAATGCAAGCTGGTGCAGCCACTGTGGAAAACAGCATG
>NW_027683667.1:0-370 GCF_054177405.1 Leptonychotes weddellii | reverse complement strand
TGCTGAAAAGTCGGACTGTAGGCTGGTGAGGTTTTCTTGTACATAATGAGTTGTTTTTCTCTTGCTGTTTTAAGATTCTCCCCTTGTCTTTACCTTTTGACCTTTCAATTACAATGTCTTGGTATGGGTCTCTTTGAACTCTTTTGAATTCTTTAGGCATCCTGGATCTGGGTGTTTGTTTCCTTCCTCAGATAGGGAAGTTTTCAGCCATTATTTCTTCAAATAAATGTTCTGCCACTTTCTCTTCTCCTTCTGGGATGCCTATCATGTGAATATTGGTCTGCTAGAATTTGTTCCATAACTCTCTCAAGCTAACATCACACTTTTTCATTGTTTTTTTCTTTTTGCTGCTCTGATTGAATGAGTTCCG
>NW_027683666.1:0-370 GCF_054177405.1 Leptonychotes weddellii | reverse complement strand
GCTGTCATCTTGCTGACAAAAAGTCCTCATCACTAATGAGTATCGAGCTTGCCTAACAATAACTTTATGCTCTGGAAATGAAGAACAGTTTTCTATAAAGACCACATAAATCCTTAATGCTTTAAAGAAGTGCAAATCCCAAAGCTTCTGCATTGTGAGAATGGCCAGCACATGTTCTCAAGAGGGCCAGATCGCCGCTGGCTGGAAGGGCGAAAATTCTAGTCCTGGGGCACCTGGATTAAACCAAATAAAAATGGAGAGGAGGGGTGGCCACACCCAGGGAGGTCATCAGTCAAAACCTCACCTCACCGATGAAACTGTAAGCTCTGCACTAAAATGCCAAAACCACAAACAGTGCTGAGTCACTGGC
>NW_027683665.1:0-370 GCF_054177405.1 Leptonychotes weddellii | reverse complement strand
GGATAAGACAAGGAAGCCAAGTTTTGGCTTATGGACAGTGGCAGGAACGGGGTACTGAGCTGGGATTAAAAGGAACCATGATGAAATCATATGGTATTTGTCTTTCTTTGTCACTTAGTAGAATACCCTCTAGGCCCATCCATGTTGTTGCAAATGGCAAGATCTCATTTCCTTTATGGCCGAGTAATATTCGAGTGTGCGTGTGTGTGTGTGTGTGTGTGTGTGTGTGTGTGTGTATCCATTCACCTATAAAAGAGTACACTTGGGTTGCTTCTTCCATACCTTGGCTATTGTGGATAAAGCTGCAGTTAACATAGGGCTGCATAGGGGGGCGGAGCAAGATGGCGGAGGAGTAGGAGACCTGGATTTC
>NW_027683664.1:0-370 GCF_054177405.1 Leptonychotes weddellii | reverse complement strand
TCTTGTAAAATTTTTTTCTGTCCATAAATTCAGATATGAATGACAATGTTAGTTCATTTTATAAAAATGAGATTATAATCTGTTTTATAACCTGTTCTTTTACACAAGGTATTATAAACACATTCTCCTTTCAGGTATATTTAATTCATCATTTTAAAAAAAGATTTGATTTATTTATTTGAAAGCAAGAGGGTGAGAGGGCATGAGTTGGGCGGGGAAGGGTAGAGGAGGAGGGAGAAGCAGACTCCCCCTGAGCAGGGAGCCTGACACGGAGCTCGATCCCAGGATCCTGAGATCATGACCTGAGCTGAAGTCAGACCCTTAACTGACTAAGCCACCTAGGGGCCCCTAGTTCATCATTTTTTTTTTT
>NW_027683663.1:0-370 GCF_054177405.1 Leptonychotes weddellii | reverse complement strand
TTATAAGAACATAGATTTGTTATTAGGTGACAGGAGTATGAGTGAGATCCCTGCAGAAGCTGACTAACTGTAAATGAGAGAGGATGGCAATGTTTATAGCAGCAATGTCCACAATAGCCAAACCCTGGAAAGAGCCAAGATGTCCATCGACAGATGAATGGATAAAGAAGATGTGGTATACACACACACACACACACACACACACTGGAATATTATGTAGCTATCAAAAGGAATGAAATCTTGCCATTTGCAACGACGTGGATGGAACTGGAGGGTATTATGCTGAGTGAAATAAATCAATCATAGAAAGACATGTATCACATGATCTCACTGATATGAGGAATTCTTAATCTCAGGAAACAAACTGAGG
>NW_027683662.1:0-370 GCF_054177405.1 Leptonychotes weddellii | reverse complement strand
GTTTTTTTATGAAGTGTTTTAAAAAACCAAAGTGGACAGCCAGATGTGCTTAAAGATAATAGTTCATTAAAGAAAACCTTCCATGAATTCTTATATAGAATCTGTTTCTTATTAGGCTTCATTATATGGTTGTTTTTAACATGGGCAGAGAATAACTGTAGGTAAATTAAATTTTTTTTTTTTTTTAAAGATTTTATTTATTTGAGAGAGAGAGTGAGAGAGAGAGAGAGCACAAGAGGGGGGAGCGGGAGAGGGAGAAGCAGACTCCCTGCCGAGCAGGGAGCCCGATGCGGGACTCGATCCAGGGACTCCAGGATCATGACCTGAGCCGAAGGCAGTCGCTTAACCAACTGAGCCACCCAGGCGCCCT
>NW_027683661.1:0-370 GCF_054177405.1 Leptonychotes weddellii | reverse complement strand
TTTCTGCATCTCTTCCGCACGTCAGAGCAGAAAAGACCGTTTCCAACCCTCTGCTTCAGAGCAGAGAGATCACAGTCTGTTCTTCAGTGCACTCTCCAGGCCACACCGTCTCCGTTTCTGCCCGTGCTGCTATGAACAGCAGCGTCCTGGGTTGTGCGCCCCTCCACAGCACTCCCAGACCTGCCTCCATGTTGGGGCATGTCTCTGCCTTGGGCTACTCTAGGAATGGACCTGGGATTGCTGAAATCTCTTGAGAAAGTGACTTTTGTTCACCAGTACTCAGCACAGAGGCAGAACCCAGACTTGGAGAGGCCCATCATGAGTCAAGCATCCAAGGGGAAGCCAGAGGCTTGGTCACTGACCATTTGGA
>NW_027683660.1:0-370 GCF_054177405.1 Leptonychotes weddellii | reverse complement strand
GGTGATTTGTAGAATCACCCTTCGATGTTTTGGTTCATTTCACTGATGTGATGGCCAAACGAGCTAGTCACAAGTTATACTACCACAGCTAATAAAATCCAAACACAGTTTTTATCTATTTCTTCTCCCTCCCTCTTTATTTATTTTGCCACTTTTGTCAGTGAATATCATACTCGTCTGTGAAAGGAATCTGCTGAATGTTGCCTAGAGAGTTCTGGCTTTAAGGAAGATCTCATCCCAGATAAGAACCTGTAATTAAAGGCTAAAATAGAGAGGATACTTTTGAAAATGGTATCCTTTAACAACATCCCCCAACTAGTCACAAAAACACCTAATGAAGAAAAAGAGAGGAGTGGGCGGAGCAAGATGG
>NW_027683659.1:0-7293 GCF_054177405.1 Leptonychotes weddellii | reverse complement strand
GGCTGCCTTCGGCTCAGGTCATGATCCCGGGGTCCTGGGATCGAGCCCCACATCCGGCTCTCTGCTTGGCGGGGAGCCTGCTTCTCCCTCTGCCTGCAGCTCCCCCTGCTTGTGTGCGTTCTCTCTCTGTCAAATAAATAAATAAAATCTTTAAAAAATAAAAAGAAATGTAGGTGTAGTACAGTATTTGAACGAATTGAAATCACTTTTTGTAGGTCCAAAATAGTCAAATGAATTTTATGGTTCAACCTTAACTATTATGCTATAGCCACTTAAAAAAATGAAATATAAAAAAATTTTGTAACTGTAAGCCACTATGGAAGGTATTATTTTAAGCAACAACAAATAGAACCACACTAAGAATTCTTAATACAACTGTGACATTGAAAGTGGTATGAAAGGGAGCAGACAATATATATGGGAATCCACTCAAACAGCACATCAATCAATAATCAATAGTCAAGAAAAAGTCCATTATATATAACCCACATTTGTATTTGCAGCCTTGGCATTTTGAGGATTAATCTTCTGAGCAGTATGGAGACAATCTCAAGCTGACATCATTTTCCCCATGGCACTCATCACCATCTGATGCAATATTTGTTTATTAGTTCTTTTTTTCTCAACCTACTAGAAAGTAAGCTCATGAAGGCAGAGTTTTGTTTTATTCAGTGCTTTACCTCAACTTTACCCTAGAACTGTTCAATGATCACTCAAATTCATGTGCTGAAAACTGAGATATTAGAACTTACTAAATGACTTGGACTAAGAATACATGAAATATGTTTTAAGACAAAGATAAACAGTACCCAGAGATTTTGTAATGTAAACAATAACAAATAAAACAAACCTTTCTAAATGACATAGGTAATAACACTTTCTATCCATAAATACTTCAAAAAGTGTCAGACATCTAAATTTTTAATAGTACCCATTCAGAAATAAAAATCCCCACATTCACTGCAATCCATTAAAATAAACTGTATCTTGAATTACTTACAAAATTAAATTTAGGATAGCATTTAATCAAAGTTACAAACAGTAATAAGAAGGAAAAAATCATCTTAGAACCCTAGATTAGGAAAGGAAGTTAGAGGGACGCCTGGGTGGCTCAGTTGGTTAAGTGGCTGCCTTCGGCTCGGGTCATGATCCCGGGGTCCTGGGATCAAGCCCCACATCGGGCTCCTTGCTGAGCGGGGAGCCTGCTTCTCCCTCTGCCTGCTGCTCTCCCCGCTTGTGCCCTCTCTCTCTGACAAATAAATCAAATCTTTATAAAAAGAAGAAAAGGAAGTTAGAGAAAAGTAAAAAAGCACATATGTTTCAAGACTGAAATAAATGAAATTTAGAAAGTGGTTGAATATAAAATTAAAATGATTTCTTAAAAGTAGGAATAACATTTCCATTTTAGAATTTGTTTAACCTGTACAAGACATCCCTAAACTAAAGGGGGGTAGGAGAATGCTACCCTAAGTTTCTAAAGGAATAAAAGCTCCCTAAATAACATTTACACTATATTTCCTGTTCAAAAAACAACAAAATTTTTCCATGACTATCAAATGTTGCATCTGTTTAGAATAAATATTTGAAGAATTACAGAGCACTAAAAAGAATCATCATCCTGTAAGAACGAAAAAAATTTTTTTTTCACTACCAGTTACTCCATGGGATCTTTAATAAAATGTTAAAAAACAGAAGGGGAAAAGGAACCATCCGATGTAATTTACCATATACATTTATGAGCAGCCGCTTGGTCCTGGCCACAATAGACATCCTGCAGCTGGCTGTCAAGCCACTAAAAGCTGCTTGTCACCCACCTTCCTAGCCTCTTAGAACTGAGCTCACTTGGGTCAAAACAAGTCAACTGCCTTTCTCACCAGCAGTAATACACTGGAATAAAAGTGTCAAGTATAATTCTGGCTGCCAAGATTTTGTTCTTAAGAACAGACTTGTAACTATTAAAGGGGACATTAAATTAGAGCGATTGCCTAAAAGAAAAGGGCTATCTGCATCTGCAGCTTAATTGGGATAATATTTCTGAGGTCTTGATCTGTAATCAGACCAGAGGAGAGAGAAGCAACTGGGGGGGAGCAACAAGTATCACTACCCCAAAAGGAGAGGAATAAAGAGTAAACTATTTTTTTTTTTAAAGATTTTATTTATTTGAGAGAGAGAGAATGAGAGACAGAGAACATGAGAGAGAGGAGGGTCAGAGAGAGAAGCAGAGTCCTTGCTGAGCAGGAAGCCCAATGTGGGACTCGATCCTGGGACTCCAGGATCATGACCTGAGCCGAAGGCAGTCGCTTAACCAACTGAGCCACCCAGGCGCCCCAAGAGTAAACTATTTTTTAAAAATGACTATGCCAGGGCGCCTGGGTGGCTCAGTCGTTAGGCGCCTGCCTTCGGCTCAGGTCATGATCCCAGGGTCCTGGGATCGAGCCCCGCATCGGGCTCCCTGCTCAGCGGGGAGCCTGCTTCTCCCTCTCCCTCTGCCTGCCGCTCCCCTTGCTTGTGCTCTCTCGCTCTGACAAATAAATAAATTAAATCTTTTTTAAAAAATAAATGACTATGCCAGTAGCAATATGTAAATAAAACTAGGGTTATACTTTAAAACAGATTCCATGTGTCATGTAATAAGGAATATTCACTCTGACTTAGTATAATTATAAATTATTAGTACTGAGGAATACTACAGAAGTATTAAAGTATGAAGTAGACTGATGTGTACTGACACAGAAAACATCCACAATGTACACTGTTGGAAATTGAAAAAAAAAAAAAAACCAGGTTATAAAATCTGCTAGAATGAATATGGTCTCATTCAGAAAAAAAAATATGGATATGGTTATGAGCAAACAAAATAATCTCTACAAAGACATACTGAAACTATTAAGGATACTCTTCTGTGCAGAATTATGAAGACTTTATTTCTATTATTTTCTTCTCCCTTTAAAATAATAAGTACATAATTACTTTTATAATGAGGGTGGTGGTGGTGATTTCCAGGTCTAGGAAAGAAAAGACAAATACCATAATAAGCCCTTCTCTCCCCCTTTACCAAATGAAAAATCTGAGAATGGCCTCCAAGCTCATGGAATCACAGAGACACATATACAGACTGTCAAAGCTGCATGATGTTCTTTGGGAATTCTTTCTTTTTTAAATTTTTTAAAAATTTATTTATTTGTCAGAGAGAGAGAGCACAAGCAGGGGGAGCGGCAGGCGGAGGGAGAAGAAGGCTCCCCGCTGAGCAAGGAGCCTGATGTGGGACTCGATCCCAGGATACTGGGATCATGACCTGAGCCGAAGGCAGACGCTTAATCAACTGAACCACCCAGGTGTCCCATCTTTAAGCAGAATTCTATGTGGAATCTGAAAACATGAGATAAAAGTGGAACTTCTCTTATTGAAGGAGCTGGGAAACATAGACAGCTATAACCATTCATCCTCCTCATCTCCTGCAAGCCCTCTGAGGCTCCTGAGGACTCCACGGAGCACAAGTGGAAACTCCCTGATGCAAGTCTTCCATCGTGTAGTTGGGAAACTCTGGCCTGAGGATTAGTCTCCTGTTAAGGCCTCTGCCTTACAGACTGGCCCCAAGGTCATTTCATCTGCTAGGCTTGAGAGACATAGTCCCTGAGCCGTGTCTTTTCAAATACATCCAGAAAAGTGTACAGAAAGCAGAAAACATATGAATTGGCTCCAAAATAGCAAAAAAAACACCCCTGCATAATAAAAATTATATATAATTATATATATATAAAGGGAAAAGAAACATAAAGGTTCCTGATATTCAACATGATTCAAGCACACAACTCCTTAGTGGCTTTGCCAATGTATGTTTTTCTATTGTCTGAGGGTCATGTTTAGCTATACATATCCATCAAAGTAATAGAAACTGGAACCTGCCACTGAGAAAAACAAGTGGGGGAAAGAAGGCAGAAAAAGGAGGACAGTTTTGGAGACTGAAAAGTCAAAAAAGATTTGTTGGTCAAGTAAAAAGATACCTAGAGATGCTGAAGATAGTGAAGTACACCCATGGAGGGTAAAATCAAAGTCCATAAGGACTCCAAACAGCCTAAAAATAATAAATTCTCATTGGACAAATTTCACACTAAACTTAGTATGGAAATAAGCATATGACATGCAACACATATAAATGTGGATAATGAAAGGTGACTTCTGCATCAGCCTGACCACACCTGTATTTAGTGCTGGGCACTTTACTTTTTTAAGCCCTGGGACTGTGAAAAGCCCAATATTATAAGAAACAGTTGGAAAACATGGAGATGTCTAAGCCTAGAGAAGAAAGGACTATAGGAAAATGACCTCTCAAATATTAAAGGACTAACATGGGGAAGACGAATCATAAATAGTATGTGGCCCCAATAAGAAAAAATAGTTAAGAAGTTAGGGTAGGTAGGGCAGAATTCTGGTTAACAGATCATTTTTTCAAACAGGGGTGTGAAGACAGAGTGAGTTGTCAGAAAACAGGGAGTTCTCCCATCACTAGACACCTTCATACAAAGCACACGTAACCACTTGGGGGCACTGGAGAAGTGGACTTGTGCACATCCTCATTCAAACTAATACACAGAAAGTAAGGGAGCACAAAACTCAAATTCTGCAACATGGGGTCTCAGCTGTCTCAGGCGAAATGGATACATACCCCAGATAAAATCTGATTCAATCCTTGCCCTTCACTTACTGGAAGAAAATAATCTTTTGATATATAATTCTGCTGCATTTGGGGGTGTGTACAAACGTACACACAGAATTACACAGATGGCATAAAACTAGCTTTAACCAAAGGTTTAGTGTCTTCGAGAACTGTAACAGTAGAAGCTGAAAGGCTTTCCTAGAGAAATGTAAGAAGAAAACCAAAACTCTCCTGCTATCAGAGTCTTAAAACATTTTCTACACTTTCCTGGGATGCCTGGGTGGCTCAGCTGGTCAAGCGTCTGCCTTCGGCTCAGGTCATGATCTCAGGGTCCTGGGATCAAATCCCACATCAGGCCCCTTGCTCAGCGGGGAGCCTGCTTCTCCCTCTGCCTGCCGCTCCCCCTGGTTCATGCTCTCTCTCCCTCTCTCTCTGACAAATAGATCTTAAAAAAAACTTTTTTTATACACTTTCCTTATTATTAACAAATTGCAAAGGAAAGCAGTTTTTATTAATGTGCTGCTTCATCTCTGAAGATTATGTATAGTGAAACTGATAATGCAACAACACCTTTACTGAATGCCGCAATTTCAATCACTCATAATATAGCCAAGAGACCCTGGGAAAGGATTTAATTTTTGTCTTACTTTGCCTTTTAAATTTGTATGCTATTCTAACAAGTGTAGTTCTGATTCCCTAGGCTAACAGAGGAGATGTGGTAGAGCAGGGTAAAGAGAGTAAGAACAATAGGGAGGAATCAATCAATCAATCAAAAGAAAGAAAAGAAAAAGCAGACAAGAACAAACTACAATGAGCTGTTAGTATGGAGGGACAGCCAGCCCTACAGATCTCAACCGCTTGTAAGGGCATTATTCTATCACGGGACAAGCATTCCTTTACATATCTGAGTAATGTTTTTCACAAAGCATGAGCGACCTAAAAAGACATATGGCAGTCACTCTGGAAGACAGTTTGGCAGTTTATTACAAAACTAAACATACTCTTATTATATGATCTAACAATTACACTCGTTGGTATTTATCCAAATAAGTTGAAAACTTATGTACACGCAATAACCTGCACATAAATGTTTATAGCAGCTTTACTCATAATTGCCAAACTGGGAAGCAACCAAGATGTCCTTCAATAGGTGAATGAATAAACAAATTGTGGTACGTCCAGACAATGGAATGTTATTGAGCAGTAAAAAGAAATGAACTACCAAGACACAAAAAGACACGGTGGAACCTTAAGTGCCCATTGCTAGGTGAAAGAAGCCAATCTGAAAAGGCTACATACTGTAACAATTCCAACTTTATGACACTCTGTAAAAGGCAAAACTATGGGAACAGTGAAAAGATCAGGGTTTGGAAGAAGGGAGGGAATGAGTACAGGGGATCTGGGAGCATTGAAACCATTCTGTATGATACCATAATGGATGATACGTCATAATACACTTGCCCAGGAATGCCTGGGTGGTTCAGTCAGTTAAGCATTTGCCTTCAGCTCAGGTGGTAATCCCAGGGTCCTGGGATCGTGTCCCGCATCAGGGTCCTTACTCAGCAAGGAGGCTGCTTCTCCCTCTGCCTGCCGCTCCCCCTGCTTGTGCGCTCTCTCACTCTCTCTCTGACAAATAAATAAAATCTTTATAAAAAATAATATACTTGTCAAAACACACAATATATATACCTGTACAATATACTGAATCCTCATGTAAACTATGGCCTTAGTTAATATTGGTTCATCAACTGTGAGAAATTTACCACACTAAAGCAAGATGTTAATAGGAGGAAGGGGTGGTGAGGGGGTAGACGGGAACTTACTATAGTTTCTGCTCAGTTTTTCTACTAAAACTGCTCTAAAAAATAAAGTATATTAATTTTTAAAATATGTGTCAAAAATCAATGTTCCCATAAGAAATCATGGTAAAGGTGGGGTATTGGGATTTTCAGGCACAGCCAGGAGCTCCTCTACTCTAAATCATAGCCTTTAGCCTTTTGTTAGATAATGCTGAATAGTTATATATTATTTATATGTGATATTTATTGTTATAGCTTACATAATATATATTTATTCTTAAAATATGGTTTATATGTAAAATATGCATAGCTTATAGTTAATTTATATAAAGCTAAATACATTTGAATGTATAGGAGGCATGGTGATGGGAAAGACGGAAGAAATCAGGGAGGTGGGACAGCTTCATCTAATGAAGAGATGATGTTGCTGTCAGAGTTTTTAACACTGCTAATAACGTTCTAACTAAAAAGTGCACAAGAGTTCAAACAGGCACTGAGGCCAAAAGAAGTTCCAATACGGTTCAGTAATCAGTGCTTTCCACGGTGATATCAAGTTGCCAAGAAAAGATAAAATTTTAAAAAGTACATAGTATCCTGGTTTAAACTGTACAGAAATACACATTGTAGGTTTGTTTTGGTTTTTTTTTTTAAAGATTTTATTTATTTATTTGAGACAGAGAGAATGAGAGACAGAGAGCATGAGAGGGAGGAGGGTCAGAGGGAGAAGCAGACTCCCCGCCGAGCAGGGAGCCCGATGCGGGACTCGATCCCGGGACTCCAGGATCATGACCTGAGCCGAAGGCAGTCGCTTAACCAACTGAGCCACCCAGGCGCCCC
>NW_027683658.1:0-370 GCF_054177405.1 Leptonychotes weddellii | reverse complement strand
CTGTTTTAGTACACACGTATGCTTAAGAATGCACGTATTTTTCTGCGACTATCTCCGGGACTCTCAGTGACACTTCCCTCAGTGACACTGACACTCTCTTTTCATGTCTTGTTTAGTATTAGAGCTGAACATGGAAACAGTTTTTCTAAGTGATGAAACACCTAAGTAATCTTAGCATTCAATCTTCAGAGGCACCAAGAAATACAATGCATGATTGCATCCGCCTCTCCTTTCTCAATAGCTTTATTGAGATGTAATTTAGATACCATAAGTCACCCATTTAAAGTATACAATTCAGTGCTTTTTTTAGTGTATTTATAGAGTTTTGCAATCATCACCCCAAATAGAAACCTTAGCCGTCACTCCCCAT
>NW_027683657.1:0-370 GCF_054177405.1 Leptonychotes weddellii | reverse complement strand
CTCCTTGCCTTTTACCACCATAAAATTGGTGTCTAGTTATCCTATAGGGATGAATAGTTTTGTTTTCTCTTCTGGTAGATCTGCGGTTTTTAGAAGCTGTTAGTTGGTTGTTATTATCTGACAGGAAGAGTGAACTCTAGGCAGAGTTAATCTTAGTAGGAAAATTTGGAGTCTGCACACAAGTGAGAAAGTTCCCTGAGGAAAAACTATTATACAAATACGATGATGATGGTGACATGCCAATGCTAGATCACATGCAGTTAAGGGTTTTTGCATTTACCACCATAAAATTGCACCTGAATCACCTGAATTAGGCAATATTGAGAACAGGACTAAGACTTGATAGATAAGAAAGTGGCTGCTAGCCAAT
>NW_027683656.1:0-370 GCF_054177405.1 Leptonychotes weddellii | reverse complement strand
CCTAAATTCATAGATATTTAAATTATAAATTTTATTAAATTATCCAGGGTGTATAACATATATAGTTCCATTTTTTTTTTTTTGAAAAAGACTTTGCAGTATGAAGCTCAAACTCAGGGTAACATCTTATTTGTGAAAAATTAAAGTTGAGTAAAGTTCTAACCAAGAGCATTTGTTTTTCCAGACATAAAAAAGTAAGAAAGATGGAGTAGGTGGGTGGTTCAGTTAGTTAAGTGTGGGACTCTTAGTTTCTGCTCAGGTGGTAGTCTCATGAGTGGTGCTCAGTGGGGAGTCTGCTTCTCTCTCTTTCCCTCTACCTCTGTCCCCCACCCATCACAGGGCTCTCTGGAATAAATCTTTTTTTTTTTTT
>NW_027683655.1:0-370 GCF_054177405.1 Leptonychotes weddellii | reverse complement strand
AGTGTGTCTGTAAGGGAACCCCAGGACCTCACCGACCAGGAGGTCTGCCAGAACCATGGATCAGGGAAAGGGTGCCCAAAGCCAGTGGAAAGTTCTGGAAGAATTCCTTCCTTTCACAGTAAAGACAGAAGACTTCATGGAGGGTCTTGAGGGCTGGAGACCGAGCACAGCCTGGTCCTCTCTGCAGATCTGTGTCCCATCCAGCTCACAGTGTTTGGCCGGATGCAGGAGGGTTGCTGGGAGCCGGCTCAGTGCCGCTCCTCCCAGCTCATCAGTAAATTCAGCTCAAACTCAGTGAAGTCTCAGCTGTCCCTATGAGAAACACAGAATTGTTTTTAAAGATAAGCCATGTGGCAATCATGATCAGACT
>NW_027683654.1:0-370 GCF_054177405.1 Leptonychotes weddellii | reverse complement strand
TTTTTTCCATTGGGCATTCTTTCCTGCTTTGTCAAAGATTAGTTGACCATAGAGTTGAGAGTCCACTTCTGGGCTCTCTATTCTGTTCCATTGATCTATGTGTCTGTTTTTGTGCCACTACCACACTGTCTTGATGATTACAGCTTTGTAAGAGAGCTTGAAGTCCAGAACTGTGATACCACCAGCTTTGCTTTTCTTTTTCAACATTCCTCTGGCTTATCAAAAAGAAAAGAGAAATGACCCAAATAAATAAAATCATGAATGAAAGAGGAGAGATCACAACCAACACCAAAGAAATACAAACAATTATAAGAACATATTATGATCAACTATATGCCAGCAAATTAGATAATCTGGAAGAAATCCATCC
>NW_027683653.1:0-370 GCF_054177405.1 Leptonychotes weddellii | reverse complement strand
GCAGGCAGGGACCAGAGGGACATCCTGGCTAGCCGCTGGCCCAGGGCTGCAGGCAGCAGGACAGGTGAGGGACCTCCAGGCTCTGCACTCGCCCGAGCAGGGGTGGGACAGGGGAAGGGGAGCTGGCTCTGGGTGGGCAGGGCAGGCATCTGGGAGAGCCTCACAGGTTCGTGGGCAGGGAGAGTTGCCAGCCCGAGGGCATGGCTGAGGCCCCCGGAAGGACACCCAAGGTGGGGGAGCACCAACCCACACTGTGCCCTGTGCACACCCCTGGGGTGGCCATCTCTTTCTGGACCTGAGTGCACCCCTGTGGGGCCCAGGCCACCACCAGCACCCACAACCGTACCTGGACAGTGTGGTCCTGCCGCTC
>NW_027683652.1:0-370 GCF_054177405.1 Leptonychotes weddellii | reverse complement strand
GGAGGAAACTTAGTTGTCATTCTGAATAGAACTCTCGTATCTGCAGTAAGAGTTCAGTGTGGGGACATTGCCGTGGGTCCTAATTGTTAGTGTTGCTCACTAGCAATTGTTTTGAGTCAATCATTATCCTTATAGGGTGAGTAATAATGTTTACATGAGTAGAAAGGAGGACAGGGAGTGTGACAGCATGATTATTAGAACAGCCGGATGAGCCTCAAGTCCCTCTTCCATGCTAGTCAGCTTTATCATTTCACATTATTGCTGTGTGGTGGTCCCTCTTTCTATCCCTATGATCATGCTGTTTTCTTGACATGATTATTAATAGCGCCCTCTTTTACGCTTACATGCGTCCTAAATTTTTTTTTTTTTT
>NW_027683651.1:0-370 GCF_054177405.1 Leptonychotes weddellii | reverse complement strand
GGTGTGTCCTCAGCGCCCAGCAAGCTGACTGGCGTATAGTAGGTGTTTGGTTAATATTCAGTGAATGCATGAAGGCATGAAGGAATCACACTTCCACTATCTTCACTGTATTGTACTAAATACAATACTAAAGGAATATATATTTATTACGAGGATTTTTTTTCAACATCACAACAGAAAAAGGATTTTCTCACCCAGATTTTATCACAGTATACATGCGATGACAGCACCTCACTACCTAAACATTTCTGTCACTCAACAGAGGAGGGCTATTTGTAAGTACTAACTTGCATATTCAACTAAACTCCATAGGTGGGATAATCAGCATGACTGAGATGATTTTTTTTTTTTTAATTTTTGCGAGAGAGAG
>NW_027683650.1:0-370 GCF_054177405.1 Leptonychotes weddellii | reverse complement strand
GCGGAGGAGAAAGTACAAGCAGTGTAAGGGGCAGGACGTGGTAACAATAGCAATAGTAAATGACCCCTGGGCTCGCAGCCCCGGGGGTGGGGCTGGGGGGTTCCGGAGCCAAGAGAGGAGGCAGCAGGCTGATCAGTACCCCGGATGGGGCTGATGCGCTCAAGGGCCTGGAGCCCGGGGAAAGCCGGCGCTCCCCACGGCAGCAAGTCCGGTTTGGGAGAAAGCCAGGGAGCCGGTAGCTCCCTAGCTCCACCCGGGCACACAGCTGCACAGGCCTGGGTGCTCAGGGCAGTGTCAGGGGCACCAGCCTGCAGCCCCCGGCTGTTGGCACAGCACCTGGGTCTCTCAGAGGCCATCTTATCCAGCCCCT
>NW_027683649.1:0-370 GCF_054177405.1 Leptonychotes weddellii | reverse complement strand
TTACAATTCACAGTTACAAAATTACAATATTTAGAGCCACTACTAAATTATAATACATCATTTAATGGACTTATGCTTATGATGTCTTGTCCATCCTTCCTAATTAAAGTTTAGGAGAGTGGAGAAAGAGAGGCATAATATTATCTTAGAATTTTGATCCAAACTGAAATATATATCTAACCACTATTTGAAAAAAAAAATTTTTTTTCTTTTGAGTCTACTCCATTTAAATTCCAAAGTTCTTAAAATAATCTACAATGCCCCATTACATCTGGCCCCCCATTTTTACTATGACTTTTATTTCTTATCATGATGCTCTTTTTGGCCATTCCTTTACCTCTCCATGTATATTCTTGTCTCAGTGTCTTTG
>NW_027683648.1:0-7294 GCF_054177405.1 Leptonychotes weddellii | reverse complement strand
GATCTAGCAATTGCACTACTGGGTATTTACCCCAAAGATACAAAAGTGGGGATCCGAAAGGGTACATGCACCCCTTTGTTTATAGCAGCAATGTCCACAATAGCCAAACTGTGGATAGAGCCAAAATGTCCATCGACAGATGAATGGATAAAGAAAAAGTGATATATATATATATATACATGTACATATATGTGTACATATATATGTATATATATATATATATATATATATATATATATATAATGGAATATTATACAGCCATCAAAAGGAATGAGATCTTGCCATTTGTAATGATGTGGATGGAACTGGAGGGTGTTATGCTGAGCGAAATAAGTCAATCAGAGAAAGACATGCATCATATGACCTCACTGATATGAGGAGTTCTTCATCTCAGGAAACAAACTGAGGGTTCCTGGAGTGGGGGGTGCAGTGGGAGGGATGAGGTGGGGTGGCTGAGTGATAGACACTGGGGAGGGTATGTGCTATGGTGAGCACTGTGAATTGTGCAAGACTGTTGAATCACAGATCTGTACCTCTGAAATAAATAATACAGTATATGTTAAGAAAAAAAACAAAAAGAAGAAGATAACAGGAGGGGAAGAATGAAGGGGGGGAAATTAGAGGGGGAGACGAACCATGAGAGAGGATGGACTGTGAAAAACAAACTGAGGGTTCTAGAAGGGAGGGGGCTGGGAGGGTGGGTTAGCCTGGTGATGTGTATTAAAGAGGGCACGTTCTGCATGGAGCACTGGGTGTTACGCACAAAGAATGAATCATGGAACACTACATCTAAAACTAATGATGTAATATAAGGGGATTAACATAACAATAAAAAAATTAAAAAAACAAACAAACAGATACAGCCCTCCAACAATAGTTGACATGGACATAAACATAAAAACATAATATTAAAAAAAACCTAATACTACACTGTATGTTAACTAACTAGAATTTAAATAAAAACTTAAACAAAAGAAATAAAACAAATGAGCAAAGGGGAAAGAGAGAGAGAGAGAGAGGGAGAGAGAGAGAGAGAGAAACTAAGAAAAAGATTTTTAACTACAGAGAACAAACTGAAGGTTACCATAGGGGAGGTGGGTGGGGTGGATGGGTGAAATAGGTGATGGGGATTAAAGGGCACACTTACCATGGTCAGCACTGAGAAATGTGTAGAGTTGTTGAATCACTATATTGTACACCTGAAACTAATATAACACTGTATGTTAACTAATTGGAAATTAAGTAAAAACTTGAAAAAAATAATTTATGTACAGCATTGAAACATTTAAGGAAATCTAATGAGCTTATTTATAGGTTTAATGTAATTGATATATAAGATTTACTTTAGTGCTTGGGAAAATTTATCTTAGAAGTGAAATAATTTAAATAATTAAAAGGAAACCAAATATATTAAAATTATAAATACATTTTAAATGTTAATTGAGTTTAGTTAATTAAGTTTTGCAATGGGACCAGACATTAATCAAAATTACCTTAAAATCAGATATTAAAATTCCCTTGATTTACAAAGAGTCATTCAGATTTTAAGTTAAACTTTAAAGTTTAAAAAAAAAGGCGGGGGGGGCACCTGGGTGGCTCAGATGGTTAAGTGTCTGCCTTTGGCTCAGGTCATGATCCCGGGGTTCTGGGGTGGAGCCGGGCATCAGGCTCCCTGCTTGGTGGGGAGCCTGCTTTTCCCTCTCCCTCCGCTGTTCCCTCCATTTGTGCTCTCTGGCTCTATCTCTCTGTCCAATAAATAAATAAAATCTTTAAAAAAATAAAGTTTTACCAAAAAAAAGCTAGATTAAAATTTTAATTTAAAAATTGACTCATACTTTAAAATTTGTGCCTACTTTTTTTTTTTCAAGATTTTCTTTATTTGACAGAGAGATGGCCAGAGAGGGAACACAAGCAGGGAGAGTGGGAGAGGGAGAAGCAGGCTTCCCACAGAGCAGGGAGCCCAATGGGGACTCAATTCCAGGGCCCCGGGATCATGACCTGAGCCGAAGGTAGACGCTTGACGACTGAGCCACCCAGGCGCTCCTGTGCCTAACTACTTTTTTCTGTGCACAAAATCCAACTTTGAGTACAACAGACAGGATGCATTGATCTCACTCACAGCAGCTGTGGTCACTGTGTCCTTGTCCCATCTTGTCTCAAACCAAGATACATCATTTTGCCTATTCAATATTTTCAAATTCAGTCAAATTCAGCAACAGCGATTTTTTAAAAATAGAAATGGAGGGTCATATTATTCAATGTACCATCTCCTACCTTTCTGACTCTTCTGACTTCGGTTTTATGATCTTTATTTTACTCTCTGGCCTTTTTCATATCTCAGACTCTGACATAGCTCCATCTTTCTATACACCTGAATGCTGATGTTAGCTCTATGGTGTTAAAATGATTGCTTACTTATATTTCACAGTGAGTAATTTTTCACAGGTATTCCTTGTTTTGGCTCACTACATGAATCACTAAGATGCTAGTAATTTGATGACTGAAAATATTTCATTTTATTTTAAGAGAGAGCAACAGAGGCAGTCCTTTGAGTTAATTGTACCTTTTACTTCAAGGCAAATTATCATCATTAACCCATGCCTGATCCTTTTTTCATTTGGTTTATTAGTTTGGTTTTCTTTTATTCATTCATTCTGTTCTATTTTTATATTCTACTCTCTTTTCTCCATTTTAGCTATAAACAACTATTATATATTCTAAGGTGTCATTGTTTGCATATGCTACTGCAAAATTCATATTGCTATTATGAGTATCTATGATTTATATATATTTGTATGCATATATCACAATTTCTCACCATTATATCTCACTATATATAGTGATATAAATGTGTGTGTATATCACATGGTGATATGTGTCATTCTGTTTCTTAATTTTATTGTCTTAGGTTTTAAAGATCTAGACATATTATTATGTGTTGTTATGTGTATATATGTATAATTTTGCTTCTAATTATTGCATAATATTCCAGCATGTGCAGGCAGCCTGTTTTGTCCATCTGTTTTCCTAGTGTTGGACAGCCAAATTGCCTCCAACTTCTCATTTTCACAAATACTTCAATAAGGACCATCTTCACATATGTCCTCTGTAAACTTTACTGAGTTTTTTGCTAAGCCATAGTAGTGCATATAACTTAACAAAAGTATGCAGCTGGTACTACTATGGACCTTTGACATGGGGGATTAAGTGACAGCCTTATCTTAGTCCTTATGTGGATATTTTCTGGACTTATATTACTCATTTTGTTGACTATCAACTCAGATTATTGAAGTTATTTTATTTTTATTTTTATTATTATTATTTTTTTAATTTTATTTTATTGTTATGTTAGTCACCATACATTACATCATTAGTTTTTGATGTAGTGTTCCATGATTCATTGTTTGCGTATAACACCCAGTGCTCCATTCAGTACGTGCCACCAAGCTAACCCATCCCCCCACCCCCTCCCCTCTAGAACCCTCAGTTTGTTTCTCAGATTATTGAAGTTATTAATTTAAAGATTTCTAGAAGATTTGCCATCTGCTTTTAATAACATCTAAGATAGCAACCTGACTATAAAAACATAAATGTACCATAGAATAATTTAAAAATATAGAAAGATAGATATATATTCAAATCTTTGTAATCATATCACCTAAATGTGTGTTTCTTAGAAATTTTCTGGTTTCAGATGACTAAACCCTACCCTCATTAACACACACACACACACAAACACACACACGTGTTTTGAATAATAAGCTTGTGATAACTTCAGGCATTGTTTGATCTAGAGTTTCAGACAATCTTTAGGGCCCCATTCAACCGTTTTTCTCCATTTTTAACCTCATTCTCTATAGTGGGCATTTTTCTTGCATGGTTCATTTGGTTCATAAGTATATTTTATTTAACTGTACTAAATATTAAATTTGCTAAATAAAAAGTTTTTTTCACCTTATATTCAGTTTATCACATTTCCTTTTCACAAATGAATTCTCAACTTATTATGATGATAAACATGAGTATTGGTGGTACAAGGGATAACATGCCTTTTTTTTTTAACAGATGAAAAGGTGAAGAGATAATATAAGTTGAATTAACACAAACTATAGAAGATGTGTATTTTATGTTTCTTACCCTTTTGGTTTTCCTTTATTGGGAGATAATTCTGAAATCTCATTCTATATCACTGTACTAAGAGGATATTTAAAAAAAAAAAAGGAATCATCTTTATGTTAAAAATAGGGAATCATCTTTATGTTAAAACTTTTTAAAAAAAAGTTTAGAGAGGGGCTATACAGAGTGTGGTGGTGACCATTGAAATCAAGGTAAGAAATCCAAGGAGATGCGAGAAATTTCAGGGATTTGAAACCATATGTAAATTTGTTTCCCTCTCATCAATCTTTCTGATGAAAGTTCTTGTCTGATCTAGAATCTTTTATTATCATTATTATTTTTCATAATTGATTGGTGCTCTTACATTAGTAGGTATTACCAAATCTTAAATATGGCATAATGCTGATTATTATCAATATAATTGATATGATATATCATATATCATAATATAATTATATATAAATTATATTTATATATGTAATATAGAAATATATGTAATATAATGATGATCATTTGCTATCTTTCTCTGCTATATTCAACACTCATTCGCCATGGGTTCTTCAGGTCTCACCCTTGGGTAATCCTTACTTTTGAGGGCTCTCTTCCTCTATTCAATTTTCTGTGTGTTATCATGTTGTTTATCTGGTTGGAAGTGGGAATTCTTTTTTTTTTTTTAAGATTTTATTTATTTGTCAGAGAGAGAGAGCAGAAGCATGGGGTGGGGCAGAGGGAGAGGGAGAAGCAAACTCCCTGCTGAGCAAAGAGCCCACTGTAGGGCTTGATCCTAGGACCCTGGGATCATGGCCTGAGCTGAAGGCAGACATCTAACCAACTGAGCCACCCAGGCATCCCAGAAGTGGGGATTCTGTGTTGATCCAGTAGTTGCCTTACTATTACAAATACATTACTCTACAATGATTCAGTCTACTTAATCATTTACTGCTAAATCTTCTTTGATTTATTGTAAAGGAGAGATCAGGCTTTTGAATTAAAAATATACATACACAATATTAAGAGAAAGTTTAGAAATTAGCTAACATCCATCCAGGCTACATAACAGATAGCAAATTTGAGGCTCAGAGAGGCTCAATGTGTTCCAAAGTTCATAAATAGGAAGAGAGCTAGGATTATAAAGGATTAACTTCCAGATCTAATTTCTAATCCAAGACTCTTCTGATCACTATCCTTCTCTCTCATTGTTAGTGTTACAAGTTAAGATCAGACTTGAGGGATGGGAATTTGGTTCCTAGGGGCAGCAAGAAACTTGAACAGAGGTGTATCAGAGGAAATAGGAATTCTGAGACAAACTTCCTTGTGTGAAATTACCCATAACTTTCATTGAGTAGATTCTCAGTAGGATTTTTCCCAAAGACACATTACTTAAAAGAAGAAAGAACAGTGCTGTTCAAATAATCTTTGTGCATTGCATGGTGAGGCAGTGACTTACCCCAAATTCGATTTTTACACACTTGTCAGGTATTTAGAAATGAGAAGAGGCATTTAAAGATTATTGGAATGATTGGGTTCATTATATTGTTGCTATTTTTCTGATAATTGTCAAACCTAGTCTACCCTTGCCTATACTAGGAGCCTTATTTTGAGAATAAATGATACCATTTTGAGTGTACTGGAAGAAAAGGGCAAGCAAAACATCATGCAAAATCAATAGTTCTTTCTTGTGTCAACTTATTTATGAGAGGGATGTACAAGAGAGGTCAACGAAAGCAGAAGTAGGATCAACAGGTTTGCAAATTTTAATTGGGACTTCTCTGACTACTGCAAAAGAATCCTGTGTGTCCAACTCTTTTGAAGTTAAATGAATAAACTGCACATTTTTAAGAAGGCACTAACTTGTCTTTCCTTAGAATTGTTTTTGCCCAAGATTTTTTTTTTACCTATTCAGTTTAATAATGTGATAATACAGAATTATTTCTAACTGGAGTAACTTTCTCTGCATTCAGTTAGTCCTCATTTCTCTTTAGAAAGAAAGGAAATGAGCAGATTCCTTTATTAAAGATAGCTAATATAATCTCATTAATATTTTCTTTTTTTAATTTTTTAATTTTACATTTTTTATTTTATTATGTTATGTTAATCACCATATATTGCATCATTAGTTTTTGATGTAGTGTTCCATGATTCATTGTTTGCGTATAACACCCAGTGCTCTATTCAATACAGGCCCTCTTTAATACCCAACACCAGGCTAACCCATCCACCCACTCCCCTCCCCCTTAGAACCCTCAGTTTGTTTCTCAGAGTCCATAGTCTCTCATGGTTCGTCTCCCCTCCGATTTCTCCCCCTTCATTTTTCCCTTCCTACTATCTTCTTTTTTTTAACATATAATGTATTATTTGTTTCAGAGGTACAGGTCTGTGATTTAACCGTCTTACACAAATCACAGCACTCCCATAGCACATACCCTCCCCAATGTCTATCACCCAACCACCCCATCCCAACCACACCCCACCACTCCAGCAACCCTCAGTTTGTTTCCTGAGATGAAGAACTCCTCATATCAGTGAGGTCATATGATACATGTCTTTCTCTGATTGACTTATTTCGCTCAGCATAATACCCTCCAGTTCCATCCATGTCATTGCAAATGGCAAGATTTCATTCCTTTTGATGGCTGCATAATATTCCTATATATATATATACCACATCTTTATCCATTCATCTGCCAATGGACATCTTGGCTCTTTCCATAGTTTGGTTATTGTGGACATTGCTGCTATAAACATCGGGGTGCATGTACACCTTCAGATCACTACATTTGTAGATTTGGGGTAAATACCCAGTAGTGCAATTACTGGGTGTTATGGTAGCTCTATTTTCAACTTTTTGAGGAACCTCCATACTGTTTTCCAGAGTGCCTGCATCACCTTGCATTCCCACCAACAGTGTAGGAGGGTTCCCCTTTCTCCGCATCCCCACCAACATCTGTCATTTCCTGACTTGTTAATTTTAGCCAGTCGGACTGGTGTGAGATGATATCTCTTTGAGGTTTTGAATTGGATTTCCCTGATGCTGAGCAATGTTGAGCACTTTTTCATGTGTCTGTTGGCCATTTGGATGCCTTCAATGGAAAAATGTCTGCTCGTGTATTCTGCCCATTTCTTGATTGGACCTTTTGCTCTTTGGGTGTTGAGTTTCATAAGTTCTTTTTTTTTTTTT
>NW_027683647.1:0-370 GCF_054177405.1 Leptonychotes weddellii | reverse complement strand
GAATTGATAAGTTGGTTGACAAAAAGAGAAATTTTTTAAAAAAGGAGAGAATGTGATCAGGCAGGAGAGTAGAACAAAGGCATACACTAGAGATTTAGGGTATATTTTGGTCTGTTTGAAGAAAGTGTATCCCAAAATTTTAAAGAGACCAACTAAATATATATACCAAAAATAAGGTTAACTACTGAGGGGATAGAATTTGACTCTAAAGATAAAAAATAAATTTTTTTTTAAAAAAGGGATTGATGAGATGTTGGTTGAAAAAGGGAAAAATAAAAATTCAAAAAAAAATTCAAAAAAATTAATTTGAAAGACTGAAGAATCATGGTAAAAAAGCCATGGATTCTATGTGCAGTATTGCCCTAGCGCT
>NW_027683646.1:0-370 GCF_054177405.1 Leptonychotes weddellii | reverse complement strand
CTACTCTGGGAACCCTGATGGGAAATCCATTCCATTTTCATGTTAAACCACTAGTCTGGCCTGTTGCAAATGACTAAAAGATTCTACAGTCATGAGTTTTCAACGAAGTGATTTGGAAATTACCTTTTCAGATTTAGAAGATGAGGAAAAAAACTTGAGCAAGAATTGCAAAGGGACTGAAATACCAATCGGAAGCATAACAATTATCTAGAATATCGCTAATGCATTTATTCCTGCCCAGTGGGAACCAAATAAGCTTCTCTGGTGAGAGCCTTCAGAATAGCTGTCCCTGTGAGTCACTAAATCAGGAATTTGGGATAGAATGAGAGTTGTGAGTTGTTGGGGAAATGTTATTAAAAGCAAGCTGGGG
>NW_027683645.1:0-370 GCF_054177405.1 Leptonychotes weddellii | reverse complement strand
TGCGGTCCCCAAAGCCCTGGCCATCCTTCTGGGGAGAAGCCAAACCATATCATTTACTGGCTGCCTTTTGCAGATGTACCTTGTTTTCTCACTGGGCTGCACAGAGTACTTCCTCCTGGCAGCCATGGCTTATGACCGCTATCTGGCCATCTGCTATCCTCTACGCTATGTGGCCATCATGAGCAGCCTGCTCTCAGCACAGCTAGCCCTGGGATCTTGGCTGTGTGGTTTTCTGGCCATTGCAGTGCCCACAGCCCTCATCAGCACCCTGTCCTTCTGTGGTCCCCACACAATCAACCACTTCTTCTGTGACATTGCACCCTGGATCACCCTGGCTTGCACCAGCACACAGGCAGTGGAACTTGTGGCC
>NW_027683644.1:0-370 GCF_054177405.1 Leptonychotes weddellii | reverse complement strand
TTTTTTTTTTAAAGATTTTATTTATTTATTTGAGAGAGAGACTGAGACAGAGAGAGAGAGCATGAGATGGGGGAGGATCAGAGGGAGAAGCAGACTCCCTGCCGAGCAGGAAGCCCGATGCGGGACTCGATCCCGGGACTCCAGGATCATGACCTGAGCCGAAGGCAGTCGCTTAACCAACTGAGCCACCCAGGCGCCCTAGGTTAATTTATTTTCATCTTGGTCAGCCGTTCTTGGAAAAAGAATACACTAGCCTTCTTTTATGCATCTCTGGTCACTTTGTCATTAAATGCTATTTCTCCTAGGTAAGGCTCTTCTGACTCTTATCATATTGTTTGACTGTTTTTAAAGAGCAAGCATGGAATTATTT
>NW_027683643.1:0-370 GCF_054177405.1 Leptonychotes weddellii | reverse complement strand
TGAGTCCTGGGGGGCTCAGTCAGTTAAGTGTCTGACTCCTGATTTCGGCTTGGGTGGTGATCTCAGGGTTGTGAGATCAAGCTCCGTGTTGGACTCCACACTGGGCATGGAACCTGCTTAAGATTCTCTAGCTCCCTCTCCCTCTTCCCCTCTCCCACCTCACTCTCTCTTAAAAAAAAAAAAAAAGGGATTTCCCCCATTCTTTCTGACCCTTAGGAGCCCTTTTCCTACAGCTTAAGCCAGACACAGAATATTTCTCTTGGAGTTCTTCCTGTTCTCTCTCTGTGTGCACTTCTGGGTTTCCCGCTAGGAGGCGGAGTCTAGGCTAGGAGATACCAAGAAGGAAAAAAGGGTAAATTCAAAGCAGTTC
>NW_027683642.1:0-370 GCF_054177405.1 Leptonychotes weddellii | reverse complement strand
GTGGCTCAGTTGGTTAAGCGACTGCCTTCAGCTCAGGTCATGATCCTGGAGTCCCTGGATCGAGTCCCGCATCGGGCTCCCTGCTCGGCGGGGAGTCTGCTTCTCCCTCTGACCCTCCCCCCTCTCATGTGCTCTCTCTCTCCTCTCATCCTCTCTCTCAAATAAATAAATAAAAAAAAAATCTTTAAAAAAAAAAAAAGCTCGGAAGTAAGCACTGGGATGGAGATGTGAACTGGGGAGTCAGGAACATACAAATGGTGAAAATCATGAGATCTCATGGAGATCATGAGTGAGGAGGAACCAAGTCACTGTCACCCACCCCAACCTGCTTCTGAAAAGCAGAAGAAACCAAAAGAAAGCTGGGACCACC
>NW_027683641.1:0-370 GCF_054177405.1 Leptonychotes weddellii | reverse complement strand
TAGAAGAGTAAAAGCAGAAATAATTTTGTAAGTGTTAGTACACCCCCGCCCCGTCCTCTGTAGCAGGTGATATAGAGGAGTTGAGAGGACAGGGACCAGACTCCCACATCACAGACCAGACCTTAGGAGGAAATAAGAAAACGAGGTGCCTGATGTGAACACTCAATTCATTAAACACCTGTGGGTGGCGTGGGGGGGTGGGGAGTTGAAATCGGCCATTTTTACTAACCTTAATTATTTGAGAGGCTGCTCTACAATTGCCTCCCCTCCTACCGCATCTCCTGGATCCTCTGTAATGGGATCCCCACTCCCACTGGATCTGTTGCTCCTCCTGAGGCAGGGGGCATGCGGGGAGACAATGGATTCTGAG
>NW_027683640.1:0-370 GCF_054177405.1 Leptonychotes weddellii | reverse complement strand
TCAAATAAATAAACAAAATCTTTAAAAAAAAAAAATTGCGGGCGCCTGGGTGGCTCAGTCGGTTAAGCATCTGACTCTTGATCTCATCTGAGGTCTTGATCTCAGGGTCTTGAGTTCAAACCTCGCACTGGGCTTCATACTGGGCATGGAGCCTACTTTAAAAAAAAAAAAAAGATGCTTATGTCCTGTCAAGTCACCGTTCCCCCCACTATAGTGCCAAGATGGGGTGGGGATGAAGATTGTGATTCCAGTATCTCTACTTAGGGATCTAGCTAAAATAATCTGGACAGGAAATTATATTGGAAGAGAACATTTAGGCAATCCCACACACACACATCTGGCTATATAAATATAATTTAATGTCTGTATG
>NW_027683639.1:0-370 GCF_054177405.1 Leptonychotes weddellii | reverse complement strand
CCAGCCACTCCCAGTTCGCGTGTGCGCGACTCCACCGCTTGGGGTTTCCACCCCAGGGGTTGCAGTTCACCAGCAGGACCCCGGCGCACCGGTTTCCGTCTCGGAGGCTGCAGTTCGCGCACTGGTTTCCGTCTCGGAGGCTGCAGTTCGCGTGCGCATGTCCGTCGCTCTGGTTTCTGTCCGGGGGGCTGCAGTTCGCGTGCGCACGACCCCACCAGTCTGGTTTTCCACCCCCGGGGCTGCCCTAAAGTCCTTTCCTGATGCTACCAGTCTGCGAGTCTGTGCCCCGTCCACAGCACGTGAGGCTGTCACTCACCGGCGGTGTAGGATCCCCCATCACTAGCATTTCAAACCCACAAGAGGGAGCATT
>NW_027683638.1:0-370 GCF_054177405.1 Leptonychotes weddellii | reverse complement strand
GGGGACACTTACCGGTGCACAGGCAGCACTGGGTCTGTCAGCACCTCAGGAGAGGAGTGTATGGAGGCGCTCTGACTCTGAAGCCCTTTTATCCCGGCTTTGGGCTCTGCCCTCAGCCTGTGAGACAGGACCTGGGCACGAGGGGACTGCCTCCTGCCACCCACGAGGTCGTGTGACAGGTGGTGACTGGCAGCTCCTTCCTGCCTCCTCAGGGGCTCAGAGCAGCTGCTCCCAGCTTGGAATAGGGCTGCTTAGAAATGGGGTAGAGGGTAAATTCCTACCACTATCAGTCAGTACTCTAGCCTCTCATTCTTGGAACCCATACTCCTAACCCCAACTTCCTTTCTTTACTCCCAAATGTTAATTTAAT
>NW_027683637.1:0-7295 GCF_054177405.1 Leptonychotes weddellii | reverse complement strand
CTTGTACTCTGCCACCATCTTCCTGTCCTCATATATCCATTGTTTAATTTAAATTTATGTAATTTGGGAGGCTATATTTGTTCATATTCTGGAGTAATGTAAAATCATTCTTTAAAGTTATCTCCATTAAAAACCAAATATCTCAGGGTACCTGGCTTGCTCAGTCGTTTAAGTGTCTGCCTTCAGCTCAGGTTATGATCCTGGTGTCCTGGGATTGAGCCCCACATCAGGCTCCCTGCCCAGTGGGTTGTCTGCTTCCCCCCTCCCTTTGCCCCTCCCCCTGCTCCTTCTCTCTCTTTCGCTCACTCTCACTCTCTCTCAGATAGTTTTTTTAAAAAAGAACCAAATATCTCTCTAATATTTTAATTATTCCCCCTTTATTTTGAAATATTAATAAACAATAGCACATTTTCAACCAAATACATCCTTACTGTATACTTGATTTACCTATGAAATATGTAAAATTTCAACAAGTCAAAATTCAAATGATAGAGTGATTTGAATTCCAGAATCAGCATTTATTTGAACTCTCCAATTATTTATATGTAGGAGATGCTACTTTTCTGAGATTTTCTGCAGAATGTATAGTTAAAATTGGTATCTAGTCTTTAAGTTTTTAAATTTTAGTAGTGATTATAAAGACAACCGTAAAATTTGTTATTCATTTGAAAATTTTATTGCACCCTCTTTATACTCGAGATCTCTGAGAAACTCCCTGCCCGGCTTCTAAAGAAAAATTTAAAAAACACAGGAGATGGAGGTAGAGAGGCAAAATATCACCTTTATATAATTTACTTATAAAGTATAAGTGGAAGGATGCAGCTTCACTTCTGTTAATCAGGTGGACTTATTAATAATAAACCCTGGAATCAGACAAGTGAATTCACTGATTCATAGCAGAATGAAACCAGAACAGGACCTCTTCCCTGTAGAAGCAAGAGCACGTTATGTCTCCCTGCAGGCACGCGCATTCTCAAAAAGGAGGAAGAAGCTTAGCCAAGCACAGCATTTGTTCACCAATTACATGAGTCATTCCAACTCATCTGGTGCAGACTGATTAAAAGGAGTGCAGAGCTGTCAGGAATGTGTTTAAAAAGTTCTCTCCTCAGGGAATCCAGAGAAATTGGAAGGTGCCATTCCACTCTAACAGAAACTATGGAAAATTTGATCCAATTCTTGTTTTTTTTTTTTTTAAGATTTATTCATTTATTTGATAGAGAGTGCACGTGTGTGCATGCGCATGTGAGCACAAGTGGGGGGGGCAGAGGGAGAGTGAGATGCAGACTCCCCACTGAGCAGAGACCCTGAAGCAGGGCTGGATCACAGGGTCCTGGGATCATGAGCTGAGCTAAAGGCAGACACTTAACCAACTGAGCCACCCAGGTGCCCCATCCAATTCTTATCAATGATGTTTTATCTCTCTATATACTTCACTCTATCATCACTCACTTCTGCTGTTTTACCACTTCCACATGTTCCCATTCTATTTACCACTAGGGCAACTAGGGATCTGCCCTTCTTTGGCTCAAGTGGATAAGGTGATGGAAGGCACTTAACAGAGAACCTTAGATGAATTCATGGAGGTTGCCCAGTCTTTAACAAAACAGTCATAGAAACAAAGGAGTAAGGTCACAAAATGAGTTGAGAACTATAATATTAATAAAATCTAAAATTTTCACCACCAGGGAAATACAAATCAAAACTACAATGAGATATCACTTCAAACCTGCCAGAATGGCTAAAATCAAAACACAAGAAACAAGTGTTGGTGAGGATGTGGAGAAAAAGGAACACTTGTGCACTGCTGCAGCCATTCTGGAAAATATTATAGAGGTTCCTCAAAAAATTACAAATAGAATTACCATATGACCCAGTAATTGCATTACTGGGTATTTAAACAAAGAACACAAAAACACTAATTCAAAAAGATATATGCACCCCCTGCTTATTGCAGCATTATTTACAATAGCGAAATTATGGAAGCAGCCCAAGTGTCCATCAATAGATGAATGGAATTTTACTCAGCCATAAGAAAGAAAGAAATCTTGCCATTTGCAACAACATGGTTGGATCTAGAGAGTATAATGCTAAGTGAAATCAGTCTGTCAGAGAAAGATAAAAACAATATGATTTTACTCATATGTGGAATTTAAGAAACAAAACAAATGAATAAATGGAAAAAAAAAAGACAAACCAAAAAACAGACTCCTAACTATAGAGAACTGTTGATTACCAGAGAGGAGGTTGGTGGGGAATAAGTGAAATATGTGAAGGAGATTAAGAGTACACTTATTGTGATAAGCACTGAGTAATGTATAGAATTGTTGAATCACTATATTGTACACCTAAAACTAATATGAAACTGTAAAATATTCTGGAATTAAAAAAAAAGTAATGTGAAAGGTCTTCTTTAAACTGAAAAGGCACTAAATAATAATGAGAAAACATGAAAGTAAAAATCTCACTAGTAAAGGCAAAGTTTTAGTAGTTATTGAAATAACCAATTATAAAGCTAATACGCAGTTTAGAAAACAGAAGATGTAAAATTAACTATATCTACAATAATTAGTAAAAGGGATACAGAAAATAAAATGGTGTAAATTATGACATCAGAAACATAAAACATGGTGGGGCGAGTAAAAATATAGTTTCCAGAATGCACACTAACTTAAATAGACTACTTTGTATTTAGACTGTTTTATATTAACCTCATGGTAAGCACAAAACAAAAACCTACAGTAAATGCACAAAAAATAATGAAAAAGGAATAAAAACATAACACAAGAAATTCATCAAACCACAAAGAGAGAAAGAGAAGAAAGGAACAGAGGAACTATTAAAACAGAAAACAACAAAATGGCAAAAATGCATACCTTATCAAAAATTACTTTAAATGCAAATGAACTAAATTCTCCAATCAAAAGACACAGAGTGACAGAATAGATGTAAAAATGAGACCCATCTATAGGCTGCCACAAGAGACTCACTTCAGATCTAAGGACACACACAGACTGAAAGTGAATCACAAATATGTGGAGATTAAATAGCATGCTACTGAATAGCCAATGGATCGATGAGAAAATTAAAGAGGAAATTTAAAAAGTACATTGAGACAGATAAAAGTGGAAATACAACAAACCAAACTCTATGGGATGCAACAAAAGCAATTCTAAGAGGGAAGTTCATAGGAATACAAGCCTACATCAAGAAACAAGAATAGTCTCAAATAAATAATTTAAGTTTACATTTAAAGGAACTAGAAAAAGAAAAGGAAATAAAGGCAAAGTTACTAAAAGGAAGTAAATAATAAAGAATAGGTGGAAATAAATGAAATAGAGACTTAAAAAACAACAGAAAATATTAATAAAATTAATAGCTGTTCCTTTGAAATGATAAAGAAAATTGACACATCTTCAGCCAGACCAATGAACAGAAAAAAAAGGGGGAGGGAATTCTGACACCTGCTATAGGGATGGACCTTGAGAATATTATGCTAAGTCACAACAAGACAAATACTCTATGATTCCATTTATATGAGGCATCTGGAGTAGTCAAATTCATAGGGATGGAAAGCAGACTGGTGGTTGTCAGGGGCTGGGGGAGGGGAGAATGGGGAGCTGTGTACATATAGGGAAGATGAATAAGTCCTGGAGATGATGATGGTGATGGTATCACAACGATGGGAATGTACTTAATGGCACTGAACTGTAGACTTAAAAATGGTTAGGATAGTAAATTTTATGTTATGTACATTTTACCACAATAAAAAAAAAGTGAAAAAAAAGGAAAGAGAAGGCTCAAATACAAGTGATCATAACAGATTATTATGAACAGTTACATATAACAAACTGCACAACATAGAAAAACGGATAAATTCCTAGAAACATACAATCTTCCAAGACTGTATCAGGAAGAAATAGAAAATCTGAATAGACTGATTACTAGTAAAGAGATTGAATCAGAAATCAAAGAAAAACCCAACAAACAAAAGTCCAGAACTGAAAGGCTTCACTGGTGAATTCTACCAAACATTCAATGAAGATTTAAAACCTATCTTCTCAAGCTCTTCCAGAAAACTGAAGAGTAGAGAATGCTTCCAAACTCATTTTATACATCCAGTATTATCCTGAAATCAAAACCAGATAAGGACATTACAATAAAAGAAAATCACAGGCCATTATCCCTAATGAACATAGATGCAAAAATCCCCAATAAAATATTAGCAAACTTAATTCAACAATACATTCAAAGAATCCTACATCTTAATCAAGTGGGATTTATTGCAGGAATGCAAGAATTGTTCAACCTCTGCAAATCAGTCAACTTGATACACCACATTAACAAAATGAAGGATAAAAAAAATTACATGATCATCTGAATATATGGAGAAAAAATATTTCACAAAATTTAACATCAACTTATGATAAGAACTCTCAATGTATGGACAGAGGGAACATACCTCAACATAATTAAGGTCATATATGACAAAACCACCACAAACATAATACTCAACTCCTTAAGATCCAAGAACAAGGCAAGGATGCCCATTTTTACCCCTTTTATTCAGCATAGTATTGGAAGTCCTAGCTACAGCAATTGGACAAGAAAAAGAAGTAAAATACATTCATATAGAAAAGGAAGAGGTACAAACATTACTATTTGCAGATGAAATAATTCTATATATAGAAATCCCTAGGGTCCACCAAAATACTCTTAGAACTAATAAATGACTTCAATAAAGTTGAAGGATACAAAATCAATAGACATACATTGATTGTTTCTATACACTAATAATGAACTCTCAGAATGAGATATTAAGAAAGCAATCCCAATTGTAATTGCATCAAAAACATAAAATACCTAGGAATGAATTTAACCGAGGAAGTGAAAGACCTGTACACTGAAATTATAAAAACACAGGTGAAAGAAATTGAAGACACAAAGAAATGGAATATATTTTATGCTAATTGGAAGAATTTATATTGTTTAAATGTCCATGCTGCCCAAAGTCATTGATAGTCTCAGTGTAATCCCTATCAAAATTCCACTGACATATTTCAAAGTAGTAGAACAAATAATCCTAAAATTTGTATGGAACCACAAAGGACTCCAAATTGCCAATGCAATCTTGAGAAAAAAGTACAAAGCTGAAGGTATCGTGTTCTCTGATTTCAAACTATACTACAAAAAGATAGTAATAAAAAAGTATGGTTTGTCATAAAAACAAATACATAGATCAATGTAATAGAATACAGAGCCCAGAAATAAACCTACACATATATGGTCAATTAATTTATGACAAAGGAGGCAGGAATAAACAGTGGGGAAAAGATAGTCTCTTCAATAGATAGAGTTGGGAATAATGGACAGCCACATACAAAAGAATGACATTGAATCAGTCTTTTACACCATACACAAAAATAAACTCAAAATGGATGAAAGACTTGAATGTAAGACCAGAAACCATAAGACTCCTAGAAGAAAACATAGTTGGTAAGTTCCTTGACATCACTCTTGGCAATATATATATATATATAGACATCACTCTTGGCAATATATATATATATATAGCAAATGACTCCAAGGCAATGGCAATGAAAGCAAAAATTAACAAATGGGACTATATCAAACTAAAAGCTTCTGCACAGCAAAGGAAAAACTCAACAAAATCAGAAGGTAACTTTCTGAGTGAGAGAAGACATTTGCAAATATAGATCCTGTAAGGGGCTAATAATAAAAATATATAAAGAACTCATACAACTCAATAACAAAACAAACAATCTCATTAAAAAATGGGCAGAGTATCTGAAAAGACATTTTTCGAAAAAAAACATACAGATGGCCAAAAGACTCATGAGAAGATGCTTGACACCACTAATCAATGAAATGCAAATCAAAACCACAATAAGACCTACCTTCCTCCCTTTTCAAACTGGCCCCTTGCTGTGATGTGGATCAAATTGCAATAAACCTGTATATCAATTTGGGGAGAATTAACATCTTTGCTGTGTTTAGTCTTCTAATCCAGGAATGAGAGATTGGAAGATGGCAGTGGAGTAGGAGGACCACACTCCAGAAATTGAATTGAGGACTGGCAGAACAAACTCTACAACTAAAGGTAGAGAGGAGGCCACATCAAAGAAGGTAGGATGTACAGAGATGTGGTTTGGGAAAGAAACAAATCCTGGCCACTGCAATGGGGAGGGAGCTGTGGTTGCAGAGAAGGGCAAAAGATAGCCTGGCACACAGGGGAGCAACACATGGAAAACAAATTTTCATAGCAGTTGGCTTGGAAAGCAAGAGGAGCTGAATTTCATGAGTTCTTCAACCAGAGGGGCTTAAAACCTGGTGTTTTAAAGGTCATTGGACTTAGCTGGGATACAGCCCAGAAAGCATTGTGCTGCTCCTGTAGAGAAGGCAGGAGAACAACCAACAATCTGAAGACACACAGCATGGAAACAGACATCTGAAGAGCTCCTGGGGCACACAGTGGGGAGGTTATTTGCTCATCTTGGAGTGCATCTTAGAAAGGCAGCATTCACAGAGAGACCCCTCTGGGAACAGAGGAACTGGTTGGAGCCATTTCGATCCCCTGCCTCTCAGTGTAAGCACAGGACCACCTGCAGGCACCAGCACAGTGCTGACACTCCTGCCTAACTTGCTTACACCAAGCCTCACCCTCCCATGCTCTGGTGGAAAAGCCCCTCTCAGTCACTCTTGCCTAAGTCCCAGTGCAGTGGGCTTCATCCCCCAGAAGACTACCCCAAACCCCTGCTCACATCTCTCCTGACATGGGAGTTCTATGGAGCCTCTGTTCTGGTGGTGGTGGTGACAGGTCCCATTTCACAAACAGGCCATAGCAAATGTAGTTAAAACACACCACATTCATGTCAGGAACCAAACATTGACCAAAACAGGCAAAGAGAGCCTCTGCAGATGACAGGCCTGATGGATAAAGTGGCCAGGACAAAATCGCAGACCGCACACAGCACAGATTGGAGACAATCCTGGAAGCACAAGGCACTGGGGAACGGGAGACAGTACGTGGCAGAACACTACAGGACCTCTTCTTAAAAGGTCATTATCATCAATAACAAGACATGTAGCTGACTTTCCTATCATAAAGAAGCAGGCACAGAGACTTAGGCAAAATGAGAAGATAGAAAATTATCCCAAATTAAAGAACATGAAAAGGCCATGGCCAGAGATCTCAGCAAAACTGATGTAAGTAACATGCCTGAAAGAGAATTTTTTTTTTTTATTCTTCTATCTCATCATTTTTATTTTTTTATTTT
>NW_027683636.1:0-370 GCF_054177405.1 Leptonychotes weddellii | reverse complement strand
TGCTGTATTTTGTCAAATGTTTTTTCTGCATCAATTGAGAGGACCATATGGTTCTTCTCCCTCCTCTTATTAATGTGTTCTATCACATTGATTGATTTGCAAATGTAGAACCACCTTGCATCCTGGGGATATATCCCACTTGGTCGTGGTAGATGATCCTTTTAATGTCTTGTTGGATCCTATTAGCTAGGATTTTGTTAAGGATTTTGGAATCCATATCCATCAGGGATATTGGTCTGAAATTCTCCTTTTTGATGGGGTCTTTGTCTGGTTTGGGGATTAAGGTAATGCTGGCCTCATAGAATGAGTTTGGAAGTTTTCCTTCTGTTTCTATTTTTTGAAACAGCTTCAGTAGAATAGGTATTATTTC
>NW_027683635.1:0-370 GCF_054177405.1 Leptonychotes weddellii | reverse complement strand
TCTTTATTTCATCAAAACAATGTTGTCAAGTAGCTATTATATTCCTATTTTAAGAGTAAGGAAATTGAGGGGCGCCTGGGTGGCTCAGTTGGTTAAGCGGCTGCCTTCGACTCAGGTCATGATCCTGGAGTCCCTGGATCGAGTCCCGCATCGGGCTCCCTGCTCGGCAGGGAGTCTGCTTCTCCCTCTGACCCTCCCCCCTCTCATGTGCTCTCTCTCTCTCTCTCATTCTCTCTGTCTCAAATAAATAAATAAAATCTTTTAAAAAAAATATAAAAAAAAAAGAGTAAGGAAATTGATATCATTATTTGTAACCTCTCAAGGAATGGGAAAAATCTAGATTGGATGATATTTATGGCACAACTGTGCT
>NW_027683634.1:0-370 GCF_054177405.1 Leptonychotes weddellii | reverse complement strand
CGATGGACTCTGAAAAACAAACTGAGGGTTCTAGAGGGGAGGGGGGTGGGAGGATGGGTTGGCCTGGTGGTGGGTATTGAGGAGGGCACGTTCTGCATGGAGCACTGGGTGTTGTGCACGAACAATGAATCATGGAACACTTCATCTAGAACTAATGATGTAATGTATGGGGATTAACATAAGAATAAAAAAAAAATAATGCAGAAGATAACTCCTAAATTCCTGATAGTTTTTATAGCTATTTAAATGGTATCTTCTTTTTTTAAAATTATATTTTCTAGCTATGGATGGTGTAGAGATAGGCTGTTGATGTTTGGAACTTCATCTTTCATCTGGCACCGTTGCTAAATTCTTTTAGTCTTTTTTTTTT
>NW_027683633.1:0-370 GCF_054177405.1 Leptonychotes weddellii | reverse complement strand
TTACAATTCACAGTTACAAAATTACAATATTTAGAGCCACTACTAAATTATAATACATCATTTAATGGACTTATGCTTATGATGTCTTGTCCATCCTTCCTAATTAAAGTTTAGGAGAGTGGAGAAAGAGAGGCATAATATTATCTTAGAATTTTGATCCAAACTGAAATATATATCTAACCACTATTTGAAAAAAAAATTTTTTTTTCTTTTGAGTCTACTCCATTTAAATTCCAAAGTTCTTAAAATAATCTACAATGCCCCATTACACCTGGCCCCCCATTTTTACTATGACTTTTATTTCTTATCATGATGCTCTTTTTGGCCATTCCTTTACCTCTCCATGTATATTCTTGTCTCAGTGTCTTTG
>NW_027683632.1:0-370 GCF_054177405.1 Leptonychotes weddellii | reverse complement strand
TGAACATCTGACCCTTGGTTTTATTTTTTTATTTTTATTTTTTTTTAATTTTTTTATTCTTATGTTAATCCCTATACATTACATCATTAGTTTTAGATGTAGTGTTCCATGATTCCTTGTTTGTGCATAACACCCAGTGCTCCATGGCAGAATGTGCCCTCCTCAATACCCATCACCAGGCTAACCTATCCTCCCACCCCTCTCGCCTCTAGAACCCTTAGTTTGTTTTTCAGAGTCCATCGTCTCTCATGGTTTGTCTACCCCTCCCGATTTCCCCCCCTTCATTCTTCCCCTCCTGCTACCTTCTTCTTCTTCTTCTTTTTTTTTTTTTCTTAACATATATTGCATTATTTGTTTCAGAGGTACAGAT
>NW_027683631.1:0-370 GCF_054177405.1 Leptonychotes weddellii | reverse complement strand
TCTCTCATTCTCTCTGTCTCAAATAAATAAATAAATAAAGTCTTAAAAAAAAAAAAGAAGTTATCATGTTGTTATTTTATCAACTTGGTGCAAGGAGGAGATCCAGGCACACATAACATTTGAAGCGTCAGAAAGAGAGGAGTCCGTTTCTCTCTCACATAAGGGAGGTCGGGAAATATGCAGCCCCATGTTGGCCTTCGGGTACCATTAGGCCCCAGACACCCATTGTTTTGCTTTGCCATCCTCATCGTGCAGATCCTGCCCTCACCGGGGAGGACGGCTCCTGCAGCTTTAGCTCACATCCCCCAGCGCCAGGGCAATGGAATGAAAAAGGGGCTCTGTATTAGCTCCGCATCGCTGCATAACGAGC
>NW_027683630.1:0-370 GCF_054177405.1 Leptonychotes weddellii | reverse complement strand
TCTTGGTTTACTTCCAAAACAATGAGGCCCTGGACGAATCAGGGATGACCAATGGTCGGTTCTCTGCCAAGAGGCCTTCGGGGACCCGCTCCACTCTGCAGATCCAGCGTGCAGAGCAGGAGGACTCGGCTGTGTACCTCTGTGACAGCAGTCCCACCCCGGTGGGGCACGGTCACCTCCTTGCTCTTCACAAACCTCATGTGCTCACTTCTAGCTCACAGGATCTCTGAACAAAGGAGTTGCCCTGTTCTTCCTCATCAGGGGTAATAAGTGCATTTGGGACTTCAGCTGTTCTTCTGATAGTAAAAGGTCAGGAAATAACCTTCAAAATACCAGAACATCTATTGGGTTATAATAATTTTGGCTTATG
>NW_027683629.1:0-370 GCF_054177405.1 Leptonychotes weddellii | reverse complement strand
ACTTTCTGGCTGTTTCTTTTGCTATTCACAATTTAGGAGTCCCATTTCATCAGAACTAATTCCAAAAGGCTATCTGTAGGAACATAAAGTCCAAGTTCTATGATCATCTCCTTGATCCATAATTCTGTATTCACGTTTCAGAATCTAGTTTATTAATACAGATATAAGATCTTTGAGAGTAGGGACTCTTCTGTTTTTATGTGTCCTACGGCATAAAACTAGTACTGTGAACGTTTATGAATGGATAGATGTGTCAATGAAAGGATTATTGCACATAGTTTAAAATTAATGATCAATGACTAGACAGCTTCTTTGCTTCTTTTAATTTATAGGTGTATGCTCATTTTGGGGGTTTGTAAATGCTAACTTT
>NW_027683628.1:0-370 GCF_054177405.1 Leptonychotes weddellii | reverse complement strand
TTCCATGCTCATGGACTGGAAGAACAGATATTGTTAAAATGTCTATGCTACCCAAAGCAATCTATACATCCAGTGCAATACCTATCAAAATACCATGAGTATTTTTCACAGAGCTGGAACAAACAATCCTAAAATTTGTATGGAACCAGAAAAGACCCCGAATAGCTAAAGGAATGTTGAAAAAGAAAAGCAAAGCTGGCGGCATCCCAATTCCGGACTTCCAGCTCTATTACAAAGCTGTCATCATCAAGACAGTATGGTGCTGACACGAAAACAGACACATAGATCAATGGAATAGAATAGAGAGCCCAGAAATGGACCCTCAACTCTATGGTCAACTCATCTTTGACAAAGCAGGAAAGAATGTCCA
>NW_027683627.1:0-370 GCF_054177405.1 Leptonychotes weddellii | reverse complement strand
GAGACCCCAGTGTTATTTGTGGAGCAGGTGAGGACCACAGAGTCCTTATTTCCTGTGACTGTGGTGTTGCTGGCATGGAGAGAGGGCTGGGCCACTGGCTCTGTGAGGAAACGGGTGATGGAATGAGAACGGGCCTGGGGCCTTGGGTCACACTCCCTCCTCTGAGATGCCAGCCATTCGGAGGGCCCCAGCGAGCTCTGTAAAGGTGCCCCAGAGGATGGCCCTGCTGTCTGTAGAAGGATGAGTGTCTTTGTTCAGGTGACGATCTTTAAGGAGAGAGCTGTACCTCCCCCTGTGACCCTCAAGTTCCCTTCTGGCCCTCAGTCCTGTGTCTGCTCTGCCTGGACATCTCTCTAGCATCAGCACCAGG